>NW_027511320.1:0-300000 GCF_048772815.1 Callospermophilus lateralis
CATTAAACAGAGACATGAGGTGGGAGGGAAAGGGAGAGAAAAGGGGAATTCCATGGAAACGGAGGGAGATCCTCATTGTTATACTAAATTACATATAAGAGGTTGTAAGTGGAATGGGAAAACAAACAAGGTGAGAAATGAATTACAGTAGAAGGGGTAGAGAGAGAAGATGGGAGGGGAGGGGAGGGGGGATAGTAGAGGATAGAAAAGGTAGCAGAATACAACAGTTACTAGTATGGTATGATGTAAAAATTTGGATGTGTAACCCATGTGATTCTGCAATCTGTACTTGGATAAAAAAGGGAGTTCAAAACTCACTTGAAGCTAATGTATGCTAATGTATGAAATATGATATGTCAAGAGCTTTGTAGGGTTTTGAACAACCAATAAAAAAAAAAAGAAATTTCCGTCCAAATCCTGTACTCACTCTTCTTCCTAATCCTACCGACTATCTACCTAATCGTACCGACTATCCCTTTTTGACTGGATGTTCTCTTCCTCATTCAATCATCCAATGTACAAGGTCCTATGCCATTGTAAATGGATTTATCTGAGACAACTGTGCAGAACCTAATTCAACACTACGTATCCCAATCAAGGGCCCAATGCCCTTCTGGGCTTCAAATCCTAGATTTCTGTTTTCATACATATATTTTACCAATATAATTTAATAAATATCGCAGGTTCCCAATACCATTATTCATCGCGCAGAATGATTCCTAACCCAAATCGAACCTGTTATTACACTAACCATACACTGTTCCCTCAATCTAACTTTACAGAAAAGCAGGGACAGAGTTGGTCTTACAATACAGGAGTGTAGGGAAACTTCCACCTGCTGAGAACCTCGAAGGTCCATGCAGAAATGATCCATGGAGAAGATGTAGGCAGCTATGAAGGACCTGAGGGAGGAAAAGTCAACTTCCATGGTAAACAACCTGGTCAGGATGAAGGGATGTGTCTGAATCAGCCTCTTTCATCTTAATGTAGAGAAGATGGACCAAACCAGGCCTGTGTGGAGAGCTGTTCCCGGTTGCCTATGGTTGATATACCATTCTAACTTGTGAAAATGTCAGAGCGAGTAGGTGCATCCTCCATCTCATGGGACCCTTAGAAGCAACTTTTAGGAAAAAGTTGTTGCCAAGGCAGTGACCTCATTTAGTTCCTGAAGGAAGTGACCTCACCTCACTTCCTTGGTGATGGAACTCTCTGAACTTGGGATACAGGAAGTCAGGCACCCAGAGCCAGTCCCAGTTCATGTCCCAGTGGTCAAACTTGTTTGGATTTTCCAAGGACAGAGACAGTCTTTCTTGGTACCTACTGATATGAGGATGGCCTAATGCCAGGAAGGTCTGAGGAGGGGCCTTTCCTGAGAAAGAAGGTAGTGGCTCACCGCTGGCTCCTAACAGCTTCACAGAGTTGGACACGGAGACCAGATCTGAGAGAGAACAGCCCATTATGGGGGAATATATTATGGCCCACCAGTCAAAGGACACTCCATATTTTCACAGACCTACTTGGGGGTCTGTGTGGGTGTGGGTGTGGGTGTGGGTTTGTGGTTTTGTCTCATGTTCTGAGAATAGGTAGGAAAGTCGTTTTGTTTGGTTTGGTGTGAATTGTTTCTAGTAAGTCTTTTGACAAGGCGAGTGTTTCTATGTCTGTGTATCCCACTGTGTCCGTGGTTGTAGACATTAGAAAAGAGAGCGCATCAATACATATGTCCTATCTAGTAGAAATCTTACCAGCGTTCATCCTGTCCTATTTATGAATGGTCTACGGCTTGCCATATGGATCGGCCACTCCTAATATCTTCCTAAGATCCTATTTTCTTTCTGAATTTTGGCCAAACTCCAGAATAGGCTCATGGTTTTGTGTCCAAGATATGTACCACCTTTAAGCTCTGTGACATGGCCATGTACTGGATAGCGGAAGGCAATGGTGAGCATCTCAGAAAACTCAGATATCAGTGTGATCAGGAAAGTCTCAGTGGAGAAACCCTGCTTTGGGCCTTTTGCTTACCTATTGTACTATTGCCCTTAATGTCAGGAAAGTCTTTGCCTCAGGCCACCCCTTTGTGAAGACTGAAGAGTTTTCAAATGGAAATGAATGGGCATCACCTTTGGCTCTTTGCTTAATTGCTTTGGAAAGGGATGTGTCTGAATCAGCTTCTTGGCCCTGTGTGAGGTTGTGGCTTAGATTCTCAGCACCTAATGGATCTAAAAAAATCCCATGTGTGCATCCAAAACCAAAATACCCATAAGAGCAGTCATTGTGGATGAAGTCTCTTACCTTCCTCTGTAAAGTTCCTGACCTCCATCTTTGAGAATAGGGATCCTTTGGGTCAAATGAGTTCTTCAAATAACTACAGAGGCTAGGCCATAGGTGCTTGGGTTTTCTCATGACCCCAATTAACATAAGGAATCTAAACCCCACAGTAATTAGGCCACAAAATGGAGAATCAGAGCAGTATTAAGGGCAGGCCTCTTTCATCACTTCTGGTTCACATGAAGGGTCTCCCTGCCACACTGACTTTAAGCAAATGGGGGAAAGGGACCTTATTTTGGATACTGTCTTTGGCTTTGGCCCTCATGGAAACCTACAGCCTGAGGTTATGATTAGTGTCTATATGGAAGAAGATGAGGGCCATGTGGGAGTGTTTTGGTTTTAATTGTGGTCATTTTTGTGGCCGTTGGAAGAGATGACTGGGTCCACCTGGGCTTGAACACTGGTGTGATTCCCCTTAGAAACTGAGTTATGGAACTGACCTCAAAGAAGTATTGCCATGTATTGTGTTGGGATTTTAGGAGGCCACGCATGAGAGTCGCCCTTGGAAACTGAGATCAAGGCCCAGGGTGGCTTTCCACAGAGCACTGGGAATCTCAGGAAGGATATCACATGATTTTATTTTTAAAGAATTGGCAGCCATAGTTGCAAGTCAAAGCACAAAAGGATCACACATTGTAGACCTCAAATGCCTGGCTTAATGTGACCTTTTAGCCTATCGTTGGGAATCATTGCCTGTTAGAATTCTCCAGAGATTTCATTGAAATAAGCTTCCTCTCCATTTCATGGTTCCTGAATGAATTAAACACCACAGTGCCTCAAACTTCATCCTTGAAAAAAGGCTAGATAAATACCATTAAATTTTTGAAATTCCCATGAACAGGTGTCAGTGGAGAACCTTTGGATGTCTTATAGATGATCATGAGTGTACCAGACAATGCCTTGATTGACTGGGTTTCATGAAAATCATGTAGAACAGAGATGCCAGTAATTTGGAGCCCGATGAGTAGTCGGCCTAGAGCAGTGGAGTGTAGGTGTTTGTTAAAACATCTGTGATGGGGTCATGTGGATCTGCCATTGGCTTCCAAATGGTTTGTGACTGACATGGTGCAGCCCCCATACCCTTGTATGTAAAGGCATCTTGTTATACGGAGAGGTTTCAGGGCAATGTTTAGAATCAGATTGCTATTGTCAAGGGGGCAAGCTATGTGGGATAGAAGCCTGGTTGGTGCACTCTCCTGCAGACCCTTAACCAACACACGTAACAGAACTCCCTCCAGCACTCTGTCCTAGTTGACCTCTTCGTATTTCGTGAAGCAAATACTAAACTCCCAATGCAGCTGCAAGAAACACCATGAAAAGTAGAGGAAGACCAAATGACTTCAAAGTCCACACTGGGAGACACTTTGCCCCCAAATGGCAACAAATTACCTACAAAGAGAGAATTCAGCCCTGCTGCCTCATGTTTATTGGAAAATAAGAAACCATGTGCTCCAGGTCACACAGATGCAGACCCAGATTTGATGGTCTCACTACAAAGGAAGTTAAAACTCCTGACAACAACATATATTTCAAGTGCCCAACCTCAGAGGCAGTTTCTCAAGAAGTCTTTAGGCCAACAGAGCTCCATGTTTGTGGAGTTTTTACCATGTACCTTAGTTTTCGAAACACCTCTACCACCTCCAAGGTTGTTAACTACTGAGAATTTTCCATTCCAGATGTGTATTCACAGATTTTCTAACTCTTCTTCTCTTATTGTGTCTTACTTGGGGTGAAGGTAATGTCAAGGCATTGTTCTGAATGAGAGTGGGAAGACTTTTGGGTAGCACATATTTGCATAAACATTGGATTCATTTTCCAATTTTCTATTCGAAATACTGAATCCCTGACTGTCAGAGGTAGAAGGAATTCTATTCTACTTCAAAGAATAGCCTGACACTTACAAGAAACAGCCACCAGGAGACATCCTGTCTGAGAGACATCCTGTAGCCATCTGTCTCCCTGAGACATCCTGCGGCCATTTGTCTTTCTGAAACTTCCTGAGGTTATCTCACCTTGTGAAGACATCTAGGAACTGCCGATAAGAGAGATTTCCCACATCCAGCATACAAATACCCCTGTGTGAACAATAAAAGTTTGCAGCTTGATCAGAACTCCTGTCTTGCTGTCATCTCTCGTGTCTCTTGTCCCTTCATTCCTCCCTATCTAGGTTCGCTGCCCACGTTGATGTGTCCTGCCGGCTGGGACATCTGGCGCCCACCGACTGGGGCTTGAGCTTTTGATTGAGGGGGACCCCGTCCTCCTGGAAGATTTGGTCAAGCGGAGCTTCCAATAACTGCAGAAGACACCACCGAGAGACAGATCCAGGAGGAGCGTGGGGATGACGCACGGTGATTGACCCACTATGGGACAAGCAGTTTCGTCATATGATTTGTTTTTGTCAGGCTACAAGGAGTCCTTGCAGACATGGGGGCGCGTGTTTAGAAAAAAGACTTAATTTTTTTTTTCATACATAAGAGAGCAGTGTCCATGGTTTCCTCTTGAAAGGACCATTGATGGTAAAAGATGGCTTGGAGTAGGAGACTGTTTAAAAGATTATTATGAATCCTTTGGCCCAGAAAAAGTGCCTGTTCCTACCTTTTCTTACTGGAACTTAATTAATGAAATTCTTAAAAGTTCACCCTTTGACAATGGTACCTTAAAACTTGTCGAGGTTGGGGAAGAGGCTATGCAAATACTTCTCGTATCCCCTCGGCATGCCCATCAGTTAGTATAGACATAGACCCTTCTCAGGCTCCCCAGGACCATGGGAACCTTCCTGGTCCCCCTCAAAATACCACCCTAAGGATTAAGGCTCCAATGGTTACCAACTGCCTTTATCCAGTTTTAAATTCCGGAGACTCATTGACCCCTGTAGAGGAGGCTACCTTGGAGAAGGAAGCAGCTCGCTACCATTCAGAAGACCCTGCACCTCTCAAGACCCTGCCACAGCCTATAGGACTTACACATCCAACCCCTCCTATATCCCTCCTGCCTTTTGTGCTCTGGCCCTTCAGGGTACAAATGCCCCCCCCAGATATTTTTTCCCCACTTCCCTTGCCTAAACTGGCTCCTTTGTGAGCATCCTTCCAACATAGACAGGAACAGATCCAACCTTTAAAAGAATTAAGATCCCTTCACCCTGAGCTCTGTTCATTAGCCTTAGGTATGGAGTCAAAGTAACTGGCCTACAGTGGTCTAATACAAAGGCGAAGCCACTCCATCAACCTGTGCTCGCCTTCCCAGTCACCACCAGTGAGATAGATAAGCCTGCCCAGGCTGAGGTCAAAGACTTAGACGAGGATCAAGAGGAGGAAGCGGAGAAATGGAATAAGGAGATCAGGACTCAGAGGATGAGGAGTTCAGCCCTAGGCAGGCAGGAACCCAGAGTCTACAAAAAATTAAGCCTGCATTTTCCTGAAAAACTTAAAAAGGCTTGTGCTCACTATGGCCCCTTTGCACCCTACATGTTGGCTTTATTAGAAAGCCACAGCACACAATGACTTACTCCCAATGATTGGAAATTTTTAGACCAAGCTACCCTCAGTGCCAGAGACTTCCTGTTATGGAATGCAGATTTCAAAGAGCACTGTCGGGAAACTGCTCAAAAAATTTTAACTAAGGCCTCCTCTAAGTCCGGGACTTATGTTAAGCTAGTGGGCAATGAGCCTTTTGACACTAAAACTAAACAGGCACATTTCCCTGCTGGACTTTTGATGCAGATTCAGATGGCTGGCTTACATGCTTGGAGACACCTCCCTCAAAAGCCTCGGCTACCACTTCCCTGGCAAAAATTCGACAAGGGCCCGACGAGCCTTATAGCGACTTTGTTCCCAGGCTTAACCTAGCTGTGGAATGCTTGCTTGGACCAAGTGAAAACAAAAGCTCTTTTGTAAAACATCTTGCCTTTGAAAACGCCAACCCGGCATGTCAGGATGTTCTTCAACCACATAAGGATAAAGGGAAACTTTCTGACTTTATTAGACTCTATGCAGGGGTAGGTGCAGCTCATGCCATGGGTCTTGCCCTAGGTGTCACCTTTACCAAGACCTTTCACAATCCTGGCTCACGTACTTGCTTTACTTGTAAACAACCTGGCCATTTTGCACACAAGTGTCCGACAGGCAAAGAAAGCCTAGGAATAGCATCTCCTTCAACTGGGGCTATACCGCCCCAAGCTACCCTTTGCCCTAGATGTGGTAAAGGTCATCACTGGGCCAGTGAGTGTAGATCTAAGACAAATGCCCTCAGACAGCCTATTTTTTCCTGCTTCTTGGGAAACTCCCTGCGGCTGCCTGGAGGGCTAGTTGGAGGGAAGGCAATTGTGGAGAAGAATTTTTGAGGTAGGTTGGGCCAAACTCCCAACCTACCTCAAAATTCTTCTCCACAATTGCTTCCCTCCAACTAGCCACTCCAGGCAGCGCAGGATTGGACATCTGTGCCACCACTGAAACTATATTAGACTCAATGCAAGGGCCCCAGATAATACCCACTGGAATTATGGGTCCCCCTCCATCTCATATCTGTGCCCTTATTTTTGGAAGAGCCTCTACTAACTTACATGGTGTTCAGGTCTTCCATGGCATTAATTATAATGACTTCACTGGAGAAAAAAAAATAATGGCCACAGCTATTAATGGAGTTTTGGCCATCCCAGCAGGAACAAGTCTTGCACAATTAATACTCCTTCCCTTGAATCCAGGAGGCACTTAACCACCCAAACCTACCGCGGGGGACTGCCTCCTTGGGCTGCTCTGATGTAAATTGGGTTCAACCCGTTTCTCAAAATAGACCCACCATTTCCTTACTTATTGAAGGAAAGGAATTCCAAGGAATTCTAGATACTGGAGCTGATGCCACAATTATTTCTCAAAAATATTGGTCATCAGCTTGGATCCTCACCCCATCCTTGACTGACCTTAAAGGGATAGGACAGTCAAAAAATCCTCTGGTCAGCTCTACGGCTCTTATCTGGACTGATAAAGAGGGTAATAAGGGAATTGTCACTCCTTTCATTGTTCCTGACCTCCCTGTTAACCTATCGCCCGAGATATTTTGAGTCAAATGGAAGTCATTCATGCCAGTCCCAATTCCATGGTGACTCATCAAATGCTTTGTATTTATTTTGTCCCTGGTATAGGCCTTGGGAGACTGAGACAAGGACTGGTTGAGCCAATAAAACCCATACAAAAAAGAAATACATATGGACTTGGGTATTCGGATTTTTAGTGTCAGTCTCTGACTCTCCTGTACCCCATGGAGATAAAATTATTTGGGTGACTCAGACTCTTGTGTGGTTGGATCAATGGTCCCTTACCCAAGAAAATTTGGAGGCTGCCTCCATGTTAGTGCAGGAACAGCTGGCAGCCGGCCATGTAGAGCCCTCAACCTCACCATCGAATACTCCAATTTTTGTTATCAAGTAAAAATCAGGCAAGTGGTGCCTTTTACAATATTTGTGTGCCATTAATAAACCTATGTGCCGAATAAGAGCACTACAGCCAGGCATTCCCATACCAGTGGCTATTCCCAAAAAGTATTGTAAAATGATTATTGACTTAAAAGATTGGTTTTTTTTTTTTTTACCATTCCTTTACATCCTGAGGATAGACACTATTTTGCCTTTAGTCTCCCTCACCTTAATTTTCAGGGCTCTATGCAGAGATTTCAATGGAAGGTTCTTCCCCAAGGTATGGCCAACAGCCCTAGTCTTTGCCAAAAATATGTTGCTCAAGCAGTAGACCCTGTGAGAGAGCTATGGCCACAAATTTATATTTTACATTATATGGATGATTTGTAATTGCTGCACCTAATAACCATGACCTTAATAATTGTTACTTGGACCTTTACAAAATCCTCACAACCTTGGGACTACAGATAGCTCCTAATAAGGTTAAAACACAGGACTGTTATACCTATTTGGTCCTTAAACTTCAAGATAATCAGATCCAAATTCCTAAGATACAACTATGGGTGGACCATCTTCACACCCTTAATGATTTTCAAAAATTACTGGGGAATATTCAATGGCTAAAAACATATTTAAAATTACCCACTTGTATACTTTTGTCCCTTAATGATATTTTGAGAGGTGATTCCCACCCCTCCTCCCCTCAAAAGCTTACTCCCGAGGCATGACAGGCATTAAACCAAGTCACAGAAGCCATTGCCAAACAGTTTTTTACAGAACATTCTTATAACCATCCTCTGGTTCTGGTTATTTAACACACTCCTCATACACCCACAGGAATATTTCGGCAGCGAAATACACATTTTAGAAATAAAGGCTGCCTTTGCTTTGGGTCCATTTACCCACCACATTCTCCAAGGTTATTACTGTTTTTCTTGCTCAGGTAGCTTCTATTATTTTTAAATGTCGTTTGCTATCTCGACAACATTTTGGCAAAGACCATGATAATATTTTAATTTCATATACTAAAGACCAAACCCAATTTTTACTACAGACAGAGAATGAATGGCTTTTTGAGAACAACTGATAACCACCTCCCCAATGACCCCCTTTTATATTTTGTCCAGTTACATCCATTTATTTTTGCCAAAATTACTCAAAAGGCTCCCATTCCTCAAGTCCTTACTGTCTTTACAGATGGTTCCAGTAATGGCCTAGCAGTCTTTGTTCTCAATAACCAACCTAACACCTTTGATACTGTCTATCATTCAGCACAGTTTGTGGAATTGTTTGCCATAACACAAGTTTTTAAAACATTTCTTGATAATCCTGTTAATATTTATACATACAGTGCCTACATTGCTCATTCTGTGCCCCTGCTTCAGATTTCACCCACCATTAAGGCTTCTTCCAATGTGGCCCATCGGTTTCACCAGCTTCAGAAGCTAATTCAGGCCAGACAACACCCATTTTTCTTAGGACACATCAGGGCACACTCTGATCTTCCCAGCCCTCTAACACAAGGTAATGCCAAAGCTGATGCAGCAACTCGTTTCATCTTTTCAATTTTTGTTGGCTCCATTCAAAAGGCCACGGATTTACACAATCTTCACCATCTAAATTTCCAGAACCTTCGATAACTATGTAAAATTACCAGGCAACAGGCACGAGAAATAGTAAAAGCATGCCCTGGTTGCCCTGTCTCCCTCCCCATTCAACACTTGGGAGTTAACCCCCGAAGATTACTGTCCAATCAGTTTTGGCAAATGGATGTTACTCATTTTTCTGAATTTGGAAAAACCAAATATATACACGTTTCTGTAGATACCTTCAGCGGCCTTATTTTTGCATCACCACATTCTGGAGAGGCTATCAAAGATGTCCTTTCTCATCTTGTTTCAGTGTTTTCCGTAATGGGTAAACCAATACATATTAAAAACAAGATAATTGTCCTGCATATACCAGTGCCAAGTTTAAACAGTTTTGTGCTTCCTCGCAAATTTGTCATACTACTGGAATTCCATACAAGCCTCAGGCATTGTGGAACGTGCCCACCTTACCTAAAGACTTGGCTAACCCGCTTTAATGCTTCTGCACTTGTATTTACCACTCACAGGCATCGCCTTAATCATGCATTATTTGCCCTTATTTTTCTTTCCCTAGACAATGAAGGCCATTCGGCTGCAGACTGACACTGGCAATCCTCGTCCAATTCTGTTCGCCCACCTGTTATGTGGCACAATCCCCTTACAAATAAATGGAAAGGCCCAGGTCCTGTCCTCATCTGTGGACGAGGCTCAGCTTGTGTTTTGGACCAAGAGCAAGCAGCCCCAAGATGGTTACCAGAACGCCTGGTTAAACAGGTTAATGGCTTACCTCAACACAGGGATGGAGGCCCTCACCCTGAGGACAAATTTTCCTCTTTTTCAGATGCAGCCAACAATCTGTGTGAGGATCCTTCTTAAGGCACTTCTGCTGAACAGGATTGTACACGGAGGCTTTGGCCCTCCACCTTCCAACATCATGGAGTACCTTTTTGGCCCTCCCTGTGAACGCAAGGGAGGATCTTGGGCTCAGGCTCCCACTAGTTTGACCCAGACTGCTGACTGCGTGACTAAGGTGGCTTACCTCCGGGCCGAGGTTGACCATAAACTCAGAGGAGTTCATCAGCCTAAATTGGTATGTGTTAACAAGCCAAAGATTATTCCCCCTAGTACAAATAATGCTCTCTAAAATTGTTCTGCAACTTGAACGCATACCCAAGAGATGCATGCCACTTGTTATGCGTCGGCCTCAATTTGTGTCAACAAGAAGGGAGAACAATTTTTTGAAGCCTCCCTAACTAAAACTCATGCAGCAGGAGGGACCACTATTCATTATACCCCCGTTCTTTTTGACCGGGGAGGAGAAGGCAAATACACCAAGCTACAGTCAGCTGGGTGCCAAGGCCCTGTTGGTAAACCCCCCTTCTGCCCCATTAAGGCACCTACAGGGGTCGCTGATGGTGGAGGATTCCCTTATGCTGTCAAGCATCCTCAGATAATCAAACTTTTGAAACCCCAAATCCCTGAGCTCACATATCATCTCTTAATATAGAAAAAATGCCAGCTCCCCGGTTTAGATAACAATATATTAGATATTTTGGAAACTACCTTCTCCTTGCTTAATAATTCCAACCCCACCTTTGCTGGTGATTGCTGGCTCTCCATGACAACAGGGGCAATCATGCCTATTGCAGTTCCTATTAATTCTATCATAGACGATGATAATACATGCCAACCCAGATTTCCTTTTAAAGTACAGTCTATAGGCACTTTTACAATATGTCTTTTAGGCGCGATGCAAAATAATACCTATGATATTGATGTTGGAGTTCCTTCCTTTGGAAATTGCTCAACAGTACAAAACTATTTCTCACCCACCCCATCTCTTTGTCCCTCCAATGGCACAGTTTTTATGTGTGGAGGAAACTCGGCCTTCCTGAGGCTTCCATCGAATTGGACCGTTGGCTGTGTTCTTGCCTTATTACTCCCTGATATAACTATTGTCCCAGGAGACAAAACTCTATGCATTCCTAGTCTAGACACCTTAGTCAAAAGACACAGGTGGGCAATACAGGCCTTACCACTCTTTGCCAGCCTTGGAATAACAGCTGCTGTGAACACAGGTACAGCTGGCTTAGGCATGGCTATACACTCTTAGCGTCGCCTGTCTCAACAACTTATAAATGATGTAAAAACTCTATCAGGAACCATTAGAGATTTGCAGGACCTAGTAGACTCCCTGGCAGAAGTGTTCCTTCAAAACAGAGAAGGCTTAGATTTACTGACAGCTAACCAGGGAGGTATTTGCTTGGCCTTAGGGGCACCATGCTGCTTTAATGCCAATAAATCAGTCATAGTACGCACTAAAATTAAGCAGCTTCAAGAAGATCTAGAAAAGAGATGAAGGGAACTTTTTGAAAATCCCCTCTGGACTGGGTTTAATGGATTTCTACCCTACCTTCTTCCCCTATTAGGCCCTTTGTTGGGTTTACTTTTAATGGTGTCCATAGGACCCTGCATTATAAACAGGCTTGTACAATTTATTATAGAACACATTAATATTTTGGCCTCTAAGCCCATACAGGTCCACTATCATCACCTGGAGATGGAAGACCATGCTGCCAACATTTAAAAGGATGTTCTACCCTTCTCACAGGCTTATTTCTTAAGTTTACATCCCCACAGATCTCTCTTTCTTACATTAAACTATAAGTAACAGCTCTGACCAACCATCTTCTGCCATTGCCATAAGGGTTCGTCCTCCATGGGCCCCTTCACTTGGGGGGGGGATGCACCCATGGAGTGAGGACGTTAGGCCATAATAACGGAGGATGCAGGATGGACTGCAGGAGGATGGATCCACGGATACCAAAACAGAAGACCTCTTAGTGACACGCTCTGGTGCATGGCGGTCGGCATGCTTCCCTTTTAAAGCCGTCTCCTCCAAAAATATGCCAAGGCCACCACGAAATCTTGTAAACATGCTCTCTCGAATCAGGAGATATTCAAAGGAATGCTAGAGAAACAGAGCCTCTATCACCCCCTAAAACATTGGCCGGTAAGGTATGGTCAAATATTTTATATAAGAAAGGGGGAGAGGTCAGGGGCTAGAAGGAAGTTCTCCTTCAAAGTATAGCCTGACACTGAAAAGAAACAGCCCCCTGGGAGATATCCTGCCTGGGAGACATCCCGCAGCCATCTATCTCCCTGAGACATCCTGCAGCCATCTGTCTTCCGGCAACATCCTGAGGTTATCTCACTTTCTGAAGACATCCAGCAACTGCCGATAAGAGAGCTTTCCCATCCACAGCATATAAATTTCCATGTGAGAACAATAAAAGTTTGCAGCATGATCAGAACTCCAGTCTTGCTGTAATCTCTCGTGTCTCTTGTCCCTTCATTCCTCCCCAACTAAGTTTCTTGCCCACGTTGATGTGTCCCGCCGGCCGGGACAACTGACACTAACCCATACCCTACTACACTCTGACAACTAATCCTAATATGATGGAGAAAAATAACCCAAACAGAATAGAAATACAAGCAGTTCAGAGGAGGCATGGTGTATATTTGGACTTGCCTTTTGCATGATATAGGGTAAGTGTTATAAATCTAGTTAACAACACCTACTATCTTCCTAAGCTCCTGTTTTCTTCCTGAATTCTGGCCACTCTCCAGAATAGGCTCATGGTTTTGTGTCCACGATATGTACGACCTCCAAGCTCTGTGACATGGCCATGTACTGGATAGCTGAAGGGAATGCGAGCATCTCAGAAAACTCAGATATCAGTGTGACCAGGAAAGTCTCAGTGGAGAAACCCTGCTTTGGGCCTTTTGCTAACCTATTTGCCTGTTGCCATGAATGTCAGGAAGGTCTTTTCCTCAGGCCAGCCCTTTGTGAATCCTGAAGAAAACTGTTTTCAAATGGTAATAAATGGGCATCACCTGTGGCTCTTTGATTAAATGCTTTGGAAAGGGATGTGTCTGAATCTGCCTCTTTGCCCTGTGTGAGGTAGTGGCTTAGATTCTCAGCACCAGTTGGATCTAAAGAAAAATCCAATGTGTGCATCCAAAACCAAAATGCAAAAAAGATCAGTCATGGTGTATGAAGTTTCTCACCTTCCTCTTTTAGGTTCCTGACCTCCATCAAGTGAGAATAGGGATCCTTTGGGACAAATGAGTTCTTTCATGCCCTGTAGAGATGATTGGGTTTTCTCATGACTCCAAATCACATGAAGAAACTATACCTGACAGTCAGTAGGCCTCAAATTGGAGAAGCAGAGCAGTATTAATGGCAGACCTATGTGATCAATCCTGGTTCACAGAAATGGTGTCCAGGCTACCCTGAGGTTAGGCAAATGAAGGGAAAGAGACCTTATTTTGGAAACTCTCTTTGGCTGTGCCATTCATGGAAACATCCAGCCAGAGGTTATGATGAATGTATATATGGAAGAAGATGAGGGCCTTGGTGGAGTGTTTTGGTTTTAATTGTGGTCATTTGTGTGGAGTTTGGAAGAGATGACTGGGTCCACCTGGGCTTGAACTCTTTTATGATTCCCCTCAGAGACTGAGTTCAGTGACTGACCTCAGAGAAGTAATTGCTTTGGAAAGGGATGTGTCTTAATCAGCCTCTTGGCCCTGTGTGAGGCTGTGGCTTTGATTACCAGCACCGTATGGATCTAAAAATGATCCCATGTCTGCTTCCAAAACCAAAATGGCCAAAATTGCAGTCATTGTTGATGAAGTCTCTCGCCTTCCTTTGTAAGGTTCTGAAAGAATAAAAGAAATTGAAATTGAAACGTAAAGAAACAGGTTCTGTAAAGTTTCCAGGCTGCACGCAGAACCTGAAATTCCTGTGGCAGTTAAGACAATTCCCGGAACTACCCATTAGATGTGTGTTGAAATCTTCCCTGACCACCTAGTTACTTAACAACCTCTTCCCAAAAACCGTGCAGCTAAGCACATATACATCTCAGGGCTTCAACCAATCAGTTTAAATGTATACCCCTTCTCAGGGCTGACCAATCACCCCCTGCCTGAACTGTTCCCACCAATGAATGTGCAAATCATGTTTTAGAGTTGTTATTTGATTTTCCCACAGTATACGGTGATTTGCTAAAGGAAGCTAGGATGTATGTTAAGTCCCTGCCCTCTCTAAAGAATGTATATAAAATCTGCTCATGTTGTTCTTGGGGCTCTTTGTTTTTTGCTCCTCTGAAGTGAGCTCTGAGCCCCAGCATGCTGGACCCCCAATAAACCCTTTGCTGTTTCATGAGAAATTCTCTTGGTGGTCTTTTCCTCCGAAGTTCGGCCCACCTTTTCATCTGGAGGCCCTAGCTGAGAAATCCAGCAGTGACGAACAAAAGACCCCAATGGACTCCTTTCAGAGTAATTAAGGTGCCTCTTTCTGGTTTCAGGTTTCAGGTTAGGGCTTGGCAAAATGGCTGTCGGTGAAGAACATTAGCTCTCTGCGATGGTGGCTGACAGATGTGTCACAGAGTCACAGGCCACGTCCCTGGGGGAAACTCCAGAGGACTCGGGAAATTGAGGATTAGTAGATTCCTCAACTCGGTAATTTTTTGCTTCAGGATTCGGTTTTCCAGCCCATCAGGTTTTGCTGGCTACTCAGTTTTGTTCATTGTCAGGAACTCATGTTGAGTTTACTGTCTGTCTTTATTGTCTAACCCATCAGGTTTGGCCAGTTACTCAGTTCTAATCTTTTTCTTGGACTCATGTTAAACGTTTACTGTTTGTCTTTGTCTGTGTCACGTTTGTGTATTCACTGTCCCTGTTTGAGTAACTCCCATTATGGGACATTATGGGACAAAGCACTTCCATGCCTCTGTCCCTTAACCTTGATCATTGGACTGATGTTCGCTCAAGTACCAAGAATCTTTCTTTTTCAGTAAAATGCCGGATCTGGCAGACTCTCTGTGCTTCAGAATGGCCCATCCTAGGAGTCGGATGGCCCCGAGAAGAATCCTTCCACTTCCCTCTAATCCGAAAAGTCAGAGATATTGTCTTTCACCGGGGCCACTTGGCCACCTAGATTAACAGCCATATACCCCTTCCCCCACGATCTTATCATTCCAACATTCTGCTCCTCCCCCTCTTCCCTCCATTCTGAGTCAGAAGACTGGACACTCCTCTCTCTCCTTATCCTCTACCCTCGCTCCCCAACCCACAACATGGTCCAGATGATCCTCCCGCCGCTGACTCAGCCTCTCTGCCGCTAGAGGCAATTGGGCCAGACCCAAGCCCTCCAGGGGACTTCCCCGGAGCAGCAGCAGACCCTGCTCCCCTGAAGGAAGCTGGGCCACCTAAAGGAACCCGCAGGAGATAAATAATATAAAACTCGGAAGCCCCAGTGATGCTCCCTCTCTGTCCCTACGGGCCCATGAACCGACCCAACTGGGACCCCAACACCTTTGAATGTAGGTAGCATCTGTCCACTTATCGCCATTCTCTAATAGTGGGTCTCTGAGCGGCCGCCAGAGGGCCGACTAATTTGGCCAAGGTAAGAGAGATTATCCAAGGGCCTAATGAGTCTCCTTCTATGTTTCTGGATAGAATTATGGAAGCGTATAGGAAATATATTCCTTTTGATCCTCAGGCAGAAGACCAAAAGCCATCTGTTGCAATGGCCTTTATCGAGCAGACTGCCCTAGATATTAAGAGAAAGTTACAACGTCTAGTTGGATTATAAGATATGACCTTAAGAGATTTAGTCAGAGAAGCTGAGAAAGTATATTATAAGAGAGAAACTGAGGAGGAAAGGGAATACAGGAGAGAGAAGGAAAGGGAACAAAAGAAGGAGGAAAGAAGCAAATGGCAGAGTAAAGCATTGCCTAAGGTTCTGGTCACAGCAGCAAATAGGCCAGAAGTTAAAAAGCAGGGATACATAAAGGCATACCTGGGCCCACGCCAAAGGCTGCCGTTGGCCTCAAATCAATGTGCCCACTGTAATAAAAAAGAACACTGGGCCAAAGAGTGCCCCCAAAAGAAGCAGCCACGCCAGCCCGCCGTGCTGACTCTAGAAGAGGACTAGGAAATTCGGGGCTCAGATCCCCTCCCCCAGCTCAGAGTAAAATTTGAAGTTGAGGGGAACACAGTGAACTTTGAAGTGATTACAGGAGCAGTATACTCAGCCCTTAAGACTTCACTGGCCCCCCTATCAATTAAATCGTCCCTAGTTCAAGGGGCTAATGGCAGTAGATATCAGGCTTGGACAACTAAGATGAATATGGACCTCGGAAAGGAAAAAGTCCACCACTCTTTCCTAGTAATCCCAGAATGCCCGGCCCCATTGATGGGCAGGAATATGCTTACAAAACTCTGGACTAGAATAACCTTTAACCCTAATGGTCCCCAAGTGGGGGTTCTAAAGCCTGCAGTATTAACTCCCATAGTAACATCTTTGACTATGTCTGTAGAAGATGAACATCAACTCTTCGCGCCCCCTAGGACTGATCAAACAGGCAAACTACCCCAGAAATGGATAAAAGATTATCCTAATGCCTGGGCAGAAACTGCTGGGTTAGGTCTAGCCATCAACAACCTCCAATAGTAGTAGAATTAAAAGCCTCTGCGTCTCCAATTAGTGTTAAACAATATCCTCTAAGCAAAGAAGCTAAGGATGGGATAAGGCCCCATATTCATAAATACCTGGGTCTTGGGGTCCTAAGGCCCTGTCAATCAGCCTGGAACACCCCCCGGTACCAGTAAGAAAGCCAGGAACTGGGGACTACCGTCCTGTTCAAGACCTAAGAGAGATTAAACAACAGAGTGCACGACATTCACCCCACAGTACCCAATCCATATAATTTGCTTAGCACTCTGAATCCGGAGCAGAAATGGTACACTGTGCTGGACTTAAAAGATGCTTACTTCTGCTCGCCTCTACATAAGGACTGTCAGTTGCTGTTAGCTTTAGAGTGGATAGACCCAGAACCTGGAACATCTGGCCAACTAACCTGGACTAGACTCCCACAGGGGTTCAAAAAATCCCCCATTCTCTTTGATGAAGCCCTCCACAGAGACATCAATGACTTCAAAACTGCACACCCCGAAGTCACCCTACTCCAATAGTGGATGATCTTCTACTGGCAGCCAACACCAAGGAGACCTATGAGTCTGGGACCCAAGCACTATTATTCGAGCTTGCTCGGCTTGGATATATGGCTTCTGCCAAAAGGCCCAAACTTGTCAGCAAGAAGTAATCTTCCTGGGTTATTCTCTTAGGGGTTGCAAACGATGGCTCCCTGAGCCCAGAAAAAAAACCATTTTGCAGATACTGCCCCCATCTAATAAGAGAAAACTCAGAGAGTTTCTTGGGACTGCCAGCTTTTGCAGGTTATGGATTCCTGGGTTCGCATCTCTGGCTGCCCCTTTATACCCGCTGATAAAGGGGGATGCCCACTTCCAATGGACCCCTGAGCACCAACAAGCTTTTGATAATGTCAAAAAAAGGTGCTGCTATCTGCTCCGGCCTTAGCACTCCCAGATGTAGAAAACCCTTCACTCTCTATATCGAGGAAAAGAAAGGAATAGCACGGGGAGTGCTCACTCAGTCTTTGGGACCTTGGAAAAAGCCAGTAGCGTATTTATCCAAAAAACTGGACCCATTGGCTAGCGGGTGGCCCCATTGCTTAAGTGCTATAGCAGCGGCAGCCTTTCTAATAAAAGATGCTCATTAATTAACGTTGGGACAGAAGCTAACCATTATAGCCCCCCATGCCCTGGAGAGCATCATCTGTTAGCCTCCAGAGAGGTGGCAATCAAACTCCAGAATAAACCACTACCAGAGCCTCTTGCTTGACAAAGACAGAATAACGCTGGGACCCCCTGCTCCACTCAACCCACCTACACTGCTGCCAGAAGAATCATCAGGACCCGTCACTCATGAGTGTCAACACATACTGGCAAGGAAACCAGTATACAACAAGACTTGAAGGATCAGCCACTGCCTCGCCCTGAAGTCGTATGGTTTACGGATGGCAGCAGCTTCCTCCAAGATGGTAAGCGGCGGGCTGGAGAAGCAGCAGTTAGCAAAACTGATTTCATCTGATACTCTGGTCTCCCAGAAGGGACATCAGTCCAAAAAGCAGAACTGATTGCCCTTATGAAAGCATTGGAACTAGCAACAGGGAAAAGGGCCACCATATAAACTGATAGCCACTATGCATTTGCCACTGTTCATATGCTCGGGACTATTTACCAACAATGCGGGCTATTAACCTCTGCCGGGAAAAAAATAAAAAATAAAGATGAGATCCTCCACCTTGGCTCAGCAGTGCAGGGCCATAAGGAACTAGCTATAGTGGACTGTCCCGGGCACCAGAAGAGAAACAACCCTGTGGCAGTTGGAAACAGAAGGGCAGATGAGGAAGCTTAATTGGCAGCCCTAAACAGAGTGACTCTGTTAACTTTTTCCACACCGGGGGGGAACAAAAATCAGGAGACTTGGCTGCCCCGGAACATTCAGGCAACTTATCATCTGAGGAGACAGATACAGAAATCTGGGACCCTACAGAGCCAAGTTTACAATTTCAAAAAGCCCACCTTTATGTCAAAGACGTACACCAGCTAAACCACTTAGGCTCAAAGAAGTTATAGGCACTCTTAAAGGACCGAAGAAAGGACTTATTATTGACTGACTCAAAGAGGAAAAAATAGCTGAGCAGGTGACTAGAGCTTTTCAAGTCTTCCAATTAGTTAATACTTTCCCATCCAAGATTCCTGCAGGGAAGCGCATACGAGGAACCAGACCAGGACAATTCTGGGAAGTGGACTTTTCTGAAATTAAGCCAGCAAGGTATGGACTTAAATATCTCCTAGTCTTTGTAGATACTTTTTCAGGATGGGTCGAAGCCTTCCCCATGAAGAAAGAAACAGCTCAGATGGTGGTCAAAAAGATCCTAGAAGACAGTTTTCCAAGGTTCGGCCTGCCTAAGGTAATAGGGTCTGATAACGGACCAGCATCCGTGGCCCAGGTAAGTCAGGGATTTTCCAGGACCCTGGGGATTACTTGGAAGTTATATTGTGCTTATAGACGCCAGAGCTCAGGACAGGTAGAAACGATGAATAGAACCATCAAAGAGACTTAACGAAATTAATCTTGGAGACCGGCATAAAAAATTGGACTATGCTCCTACCTCATGTACTTTTTCGTGCAAGAAATACCCCTCCGCCCCTTTGTGTAACCTCACCCCTTATGAAATTCTCTACGGTGCCCCTCCTCCATTAAGGGACCTAACCCCAACTCTGAGATTAATGATTCCTTTCACACACCCTTGCTAGACAGACTTAAAGCCCTTGAACAAACCCAGCACCCAGCGATACCTGTGGAAACAGTTGGCCACTGCTTATCATCCTGGAGACGAGGGAACTCCACATCGATATCAAGTGGGAGACTTCGTCTACATGAGACAGTATCGGGTGTCATCCCTGGAACCCTGCTGGAAAGGACCATACCAGGTGCTGCTTATAACACCTACAGTGGTGAAAGTGGATGGGATCACTTCCTGGATCCATGCCTCCCATCTCAATCCTGTGCCCTGTCCATACTCTGGCTGGAAACTGGAACAGACTGGTAACCCTCTCAAGTTGCATGTCTGTGGTGTGGGTAGGGCTATGGATTCTTCCCCTGACCACAAGCAGTCCTAATCCCCATCAGCCTGTTCAGCAACAATGGCAAGTTATAAATCCTACTGGGCAAGTAGTGTGGTCTATTTCACATACAGCCCCCTTATGGACTTGGTGGCCATTTCTCCACCCGGACATTTGTCAGCTTGCCATAGGCCTCTCTGACTGGGATCTCCCTGACATAGTGGACCCCACACAGATCCCACTAAAGCCCAAACCAACTTACCCCATGAATTATTGATGTCATCTCCCCAGCTCAGGTGTAAACTAGCCAGTCTTGTTTATTAAGTGTGCCCAGCTGATTTCTGAAATCGCAAACAGGCCCAAACCTGTGGAGGACCCAGTGACTTTTATTGTAGATCTTGGGGTTGTGAACACACGGGAGCTACATTGTGAAACCCAAACTCCCCAGACAGTATGATTCGGTAGGATGAAATGACATCTGGATTGATCCCAATAAATGTGCCACTATCCAAGTGGTGTCAAAAACTTGCTGTGGAAAAAATAGTCTATGTTACCCCCTCAATATAACTTTCACTTCCAAAGGAAGGGGCTACCTCAGAACAACATGGCCTATGGGAAATACTTGGGGAATGCGATTCTATATTAATGGCCCTGGCTATGACTTTGGTCTCTGGTTCACCATTCGGCTTAAAAAGGAAGAAAATCCCACAGCAATAGGGCCCAATCCATTCAAGTCTGGAATTAAGCCTCCTAAACCTCCCATGCCTAGATCTACCAAAACCCCTCTACCATCTCATACTTCGCAGTTTCCGTCTTTGCCTACTTCCCCAGTCCAGAGTACAGCTGACTCCTCCCCCTGGGAACTAATTAAAGGAACCTTTATGGTACTGAACTCCACACAGTCAGAACTCCTTGCATTTCAGCCCAGGTATTTGACAGCTCTGTACATTATTGTGTAATGGTGGAGATACCCCCCAGGGTGCTCTATCATGATCCAGAATCCTTTGAAGGTCTACTAGGTGGACAAACAGCCCGATTTTGCCGGGAGCCAGTGTCCCTTACTCTAGCCATCCTATTGGGGCTAGGAGCTGCTGCAGGAGTGGGTACAGGAACAGCTGATATGATCCATGGGTCACAACAAATGGACTGATTAGAAACAGCAATAAATCAAGACTTGAAGACGTTAGAGACCTCCATCACAGTTTTGCAGGAATCCTTAACCTCTCTCTCTAAAGTTGTTTTACAGAACAGGTGAGGATTAGACCTCCATTTAATAAGGGAGGGGGGCCTCTGTGCTGTACTGAGAGAAAAATGCTGTTTTTATGCTGACCATACTGGAGTTGTAAAATAATCCATGAGTAAATTGAGAAAATGCCTTGAAGAGCACCAGAGAGAAAGGGAGATTCAACAAGTGTGGTTTGAGTCATGGTTTTCCTTGTCCCCCTGGATAACTACACTCCTATCAGCCTTAGCTGGACCCCTGATCATGCTTATGGTGTTGATAACTGTGGGACCTTGTTTGCTTAACCTCATAGTTTCCTTTCTCCAGGCTCAGATTGGGCAGGTAAAACTCATGGTAATCAGACAGAAATACACTTCACTGGCAGAAATAGAATGTGAGACCCCACAAAAATTATGATTCATTACTTTTAAAAGGAGAAATGAAAGAATTAAAGAAATTAAAATTGAAACGTAAAGAACCAGGTTTTGTAAAGTTTACAAGCTGTGCTCAGAACCTTAAATTCCTGTGTCAGTGAAGACAATTCCCGGAACTGCCCATTAGATGTGTTGAAATCTTTCCTGACCACCTAGTTACTTAACAACCCCTTCCCAGAAACCGTGCATCTCAGCACGTATACATCTCAGGGCTTCAACCAATCAGTTTAAATGTATACCCCTTCTCAGGGCTGACCAATCACCCCCTGCCCGAACTGTTCCCGCCAATGAATGTGCTAATCATGTTTTAGAGTTGTTATTTGATTTTCCCACAGTATATGATATTTGCTAAAGGAGGCTATGATGTATATAAAGTCCCTGCACTCTCTAAAGATTGTATATAATCTCTTCTCAAGTTGTTCTCGGGGCTCTTTGTTCTTTCCTCCTCTGAAGTGAGCTTTGAGCCCCAGCATGCTGGACCCCCAATAAACCATTTGCTGTGGCATGAGACAATAGGTGCTTGGGTTTTCTCATGTCTCCAAATCACATAAAGAATCTATACCTGACAGTCAGTAAGCCTCAAATTGGAGAAGCAGTGCAGTATTAGCGGCAGGGCTATTTGATCACTCCTGATTCAAAGGAAGGGTGTTCAGGCCACCCAATGCCCTTCTGGACTTCAAATATTACCTAGATTTCTGTTTTCATACTTATATTTCACCAGTATATTCTTGTAAATATCGCAGGTTCCCAATACCATAATTCATCCTGCAGAATGATTCCTAAACCAAATCGAACCTGTTATTACCCTTAACCATGCAATATTTCCTCAATATAACTTAACAGAAGAACAAGGATATTGTTGGTCTTACAATACAGGAATGTAGGGGATCTTCCTCCTGCTGAGAACCTCAAAGTTCCGTGCAGAAATGATCCCTGAAGAAGATGTAGACACCTATGAAAGACCTGAGAGAGCAAAAGTCAACTTCCATGTAAAACAACCTGGTCAAAATGAAGGGATGAGTCTGAAAGCCTCTCTCTTCTTAATGTAGATTAAATCGACCAAACCAGGCCTGTGTGGAGAGCTGTTCCCGGGTGCCTATGGTTGATATACCATTCTATCTTGTGAAAGTGTCACAGGAAGTATGGGCAGCCTCCATCTCATGGGACCCTTGGAAGCAACTGTTAGGAAAAAGTGGTTGCCAACCCAGTGACCTCATTCAGTTCGTGAAGGAAGTGACCTATCACACTTCCTTGGTGATGGAACTCTCTGAACTCGGGATCCAGGAAGCCAGGCACCCAGAGCCAGTCCCAGTCCAAGTCCCAGTGGTCTCATTTGTTTGGATTTACCAAGGACAGAGTCAGTCTTTCTTAGTACCTACTGAAGTGAGAATGGCCAAATGCCAGGAGAGCTCTGAAGAGGGGCCTTTTCTGAGAAAGCAGGTAGTGGCTCAACCATGGCTCCTGACAACTTCACAGAGTTGGCAAAGAAGTCCAGGTCTGAGATAGGACAGGCCATTTTGGTGGAACATAGTATGGCCCACCAGTCAGAGGACACTCAGGATACTCACAGACATACTTGGGGGAAGGAGATTCCGTTGTGGGTGTCTGTGTGAGTTTGTGGTTTTGTCTCATGTTCTGAGAATAGGTAGGAAAGGCGGTTTGTTTGTTTAGACTGGAATGTTTCTAGAAAGTCGTTTGACAACGCGAGTGTTTCTATGTCTGTGTATCCCACTGAATCCTTTTTTGTAGACATTTGAAAAGAGAATTCATCAATGGTTGTGTCCTGTCTAGTAGAAAGCTTCCCAGCATTCATCTTGCCAAATTAAAGAATAAAGAGCTGCTTGCCTTATGGATGGGCAACACCTATTATCTTCTTAAGTTCCTCTTTTCTTCTTGAATACTGGCCACTCTCCAGAATAGCCTCATGGTATTATTTCCAAGATATGTACCACCTCCAAGCTCTGTGACATGATCATGTACTGGATAGCTGAAGGGAATGAGAGCATCTCAGAAAACTCAGATATCAGTGCGACCAGTAAAGTCTCAGTGGAGAAATACTACTTTGGACTTTTGCTTACCTATTGTTCTGTTGTCCTGAATGTCAGGAACGTGTTTGCCTCAGGCCACCCCTGTGTGAAACCTGAAGAAATCAGTTTTCAAATGGAAAAGGATGGGCGTCACCTGTGGCTCTTTGCTTAATTGCTTTGGAAATGGATGTGGCTGAATCAGCCTCTTTGCCCTCTGTGAGGCAGTGGCTTAGATTCTCAGCACCTGATGGATCTAAAGAAAGTTTCCAAGTGTGCATCCAAAACCAAAATGGCCAAAAGAGCAGTCATTGAGGATGAAGTCTCTCGCCTTCCTCTGTAAGCTTCCTGACCTCCATCAAGTGAGAATAGGGATCCGTTGGGTCAAACCAGTTCTTCAAAGCTCTGCAGAGGCTAGCCAATAGGTGCTTGGGTTTTGTCAGGACACCAATTCACATAAAGAATCTATACCAGTCAGTTGGCCTCAAACTGGAGAAGCAGAGCAGTATTAAAGAAGGGCTATTTGATCACTCTTGGTTCACAGGAATGGTGTCTAGTCCACTCTGACTTTAGGCAAATGAGGGGCAAGGGAGCTTATTTTGGACACTGTCTTGGGCTGCGCCCGTCATGGAAACCTCTAGCTAGAGGTTATTCAGAGTGTCTATGTTGAAGAAGATGAGGGCCATGTGGGAGTTTTTTGGTTTTAATTGTGGTCAATTGTTGGTGGTTAGAAGAGAATCCTGGGTCCACCTGGGCTGGAATTCTGGTGCGATTCCCCTTAAATACTGATTCCTGGAACTGACCTCAGAGAAGTATTGCCATTAATTGTGTTGGGATTTTAGGCGGCCATGCATGAGAGTCGCCATTGGAAACTGAGATCTAAGCCTGGGGTGGCTATTCACCAAGCACTGTCAATCTCAGCCAGGACATCACATGATTTTATTCTGAAAGACTTGGCAGCCATTGTTGAGAGTCAAAACACACATGGACCTCACATTGTAGACCTCAATGGGCCTGGCTTCATGTGGCCTTTTGGCCACTCTTTGGGAAGACTTGCCTCTGAAAATTCTCCAGAGTTTTCCTTGAAATGTGCTTCCTAAAAATTTAATGGTTCCTGAATGAATTGAAACACACAGTTTCTCCAACTTCATCCTTGAAAAATGTCTAGATAAATACCATAAAATTTTTGAAATTTCCACGACCAGGTGGCACTGGAGAACCTTTGGATGTCCTGTTGCTGATCAAGAGTGTACCAGACAGTGCCTTCCTTGACTGGGTTTCATGAAAATGGTGTAGAACAGAGCTGCCAGTATGGTGGAGCCTGTTGAGTAGTGGGCCCAGAGCTGTGGTGTGCAGTTGTGTGATAAAATATCTGTGGTGGGGTCATGTGGATCTTACTTTGGCTTCCAAAGGCTTGTGACTGACATGGTGCAGCCAGCATACCTTTGTATATTAAGCCATCTTGTTAGATGGAGAGTTTTCAGGGCAATGTTCAGAATCAAGTTGCTATGGTCAAGGGGGCAAGCAATGTGGCGTAGAAGCCTGGTTGGTGCATTCTCCTGCAGACCCTTACACACCACACGTGACAGAACTCCCTCCAGCACTGTGTCCCAGTGGAACTCCTTGTATTTTGTGAAGCAAATACCAAACTCCCAGTGCAGCAACAAGAAACACAACAAAATTGGAGAATGACCAAATGGCTTCACAGTCTACACGGAAAGATTCTTAGACCCCAGTGGCCACAGTAAACCCACAAAGAGAGAATTCAGCACTGCTACCTCATGTTCATTGGAAAATAAGAAACCATGTCCTCCATGTAACAGATGCATACACAGCTTTGATGGTCTCACTAAAAAGGAAGCTAAAGCTCCTGAAAACAACATATATTTCAAGTGTACAACCTCAAAGACAGTTTCCCAGATGTCTTGAGGCCTGCACACTTCCATGTTTGTGGAGTTTTTACAGTCTCCATTACTTTTGGAAACTCCTCTACCACCTCCAGTGTTGTGAACTCCAGAGCATTTTCCATTCCAGATATGTATTCCTAGATTTTCTAACTCTTCTCCTCTAATTGTATCTTACTTGGGGCTAAGGTAATGTCAAGGCATTGTTCTGGATGAGAGTGGGAAGATTTTTTTGTAGCACATATTTGCATACACATTGGATTCATTTTCCAATTATTCATTCAAAATACTGAATCCCTCATAGTAACCCACTCCCTACTAGACTCTGACTACAAATCCTATTATGATGGATAAAAATAGACCAAACCAAATTGAAATACAAGTAGTTCAGAGGATGCAAGGTTAACATTTGGACGTTCCTTTTGCATTATATATGGTAGGAGTTTTAAATCTAGTCATTTTTTTGTTGAAACACTTCTCCATGTGTTTTTAAAGTTAACAAATATGTGAATTCATGTCTCCATTTCTCTGTAGCCTATTCAGCACATATATTTTTATATGCACATATAGAATCCTACGTGGTACCACACGTACATTCTTGTGAGGTGGCTCACTTGGCAGATACAAATTGTGAGAAGAGATTACTCCTGTTAAACACTGTTGAAACGGAAAATTCAACCTATGAGTGAGTATCCTAGCTGAACAACATTATACATAAATTCATGTTCAGTAAAATGAATATTTTTAGATCTGTGGATGATATATATTTCATGGTGAATTTCATTTGGCTTGTATATTAATACTTTTTAATTTCTGTGTGTGTATTTTAATATATATATATATATATATATATATATATATATATATATATATATATATATATATACACTCTCCAGAGTTTTCAAAATATGAAATAAATGTATCTTATTATGTACTCCCTAAATTCATTAATATTTAAGTGCGTATTTATAATCAACTTTTCATAAGATTATTCTAAGACATATTCATCCTCCTGAAATACGTATTTGTTTCCTAGTACTGAAAACTAAGTTAAGTGAATTGTGCATACATATCCTAATATTTTTACACTAATTGACCCAGGTTAATATAAATGCAAGTAGATTTCTATAGGACATGATGTGTATTTTGACGTTCATTTTTTTTCAACACTTGTACATTACTATTTCCTCAGTTTATGCACATCATAAGATATATATTTCATCCACAAGTTCACAAATTTAAAGGCTTTTGTTTCACTTTCAATCACTTCCTGCTTCAGAACACATGTATTCCTCCAGGTTACATGACTGGTCTTTTCATGAGACTTCTTTCCAAACACATTATTTTCGATTTCCACAATTACTTTTGAAGCAAAACTCACACATTCTTCATGATAAACCATAACCCTAATATTATCATTAGATGTATAACTGGTTTGAATGAATGGATATATATCAATATAAGGTTTCCTGTATATTTTCAGATATCAATTTGAACCATTATTTAAGTTGGAACCAGTTATATTATTTATTCACAGTATGGTCTATTCATGCATTATTTCTATATTCATAGACACAGTGTACACCTATTTGTATTCAAAATACTAATTTACACGTCTTCAAAATACTGTTCCTAGAAATGGTGAAAGAAATACTCATGTCACCTGATCTACATATACATTTTATCACAGTAATATTCTGGAAACAAAAAGCAAATGTCACACTTATGATTGTACTAAAGCCTAAATGGAAATTGAACATGGATTACTAAAATCATCCATGTCCAGTTTGCCTATTGCTCTCAAATGTGGATCCTATTGGTGACTACATATTTGTTTCTTCCTAAGATTATATATTCAACCTCAAACCTGTTGAAAATGTCTAATCCTATTACTCACCTTATACTTTGCCTGATTTCCTAATGTCTCTATTGATATATATTTTCCCCAGTTCATCATTGTGACTGCCTCTTAACATGTGCTGACATTTACATTCACTCTCTACATGAAACCCTATTGCTAAAGACCATTTTGTCCAAATCCTATACTCACTCATCTTTCTAAAACTACCGTCTATCTTTCTAATCCTACCGACTATCCCTTTTTGACTGCATGTTCTCTTCGACATTCAATCATCCAAGGTACAATATCCTATACCATTGTATATTGATTTATCTGAGACATCTGTGCAGAAATTAATTCAAAGCTAAGTATCCCAATCAAGGGCCCAATGCCCTTCTGGGCATCAAATCTCACCTAGATTTCTGTTTTCATACCTATATTTCAACTGTATATTTTGTAAATATCACATGTTCCCATAACCATTATTCATCCTGCAGAATTATTCCTAACCCAATTGAACATGTTGTTAACCCTAACCATACACTGTTCCCTCAATCTAACTTTACAGAAGATCAGGGAGAGAGTTGGTCTTCCAATACTGGATTGTAGGGTATCTTCCACCTGATGAGAACCTCAAAGGTCCATGCAGAAATGATACATGGAGAAGAAGGCAGCTATGAAGGACCTGAGAGAGCAAAAGTCATTTTCAATGTTAAACAACCGGGTCAGGATGAAGAGATGTATCTGAATCAGCCTTTCTCTTCTTAATATAGAGAAGATGGACCAAACCAGGCCTGTGAGAAGAGCTGTTCCCGGGTGCCTATTGTTGATATACCATTCTAACTTGTGAAACTGTCACAGAAAGTAGGGGCAGTCTCCATCTCCTGGGACCCTTAGAAGCAAATATCAGTACACACTTCCTTGGTGATGGAACACTCTGAACTTGGGATCCAGGAAGCCAGGCACCCAGAGTAAGTCCCAGTCCCAGTCCCAGTGGTCTCAATTGTTTGGATTTACCAAGGACAGAGTCAGTCTTTGTTGGTACCTACTGAAGTGATAATGGCCAAATGTCAGGAGACCTCTGAAGAGGAGCCTTTTCTGAGAAAGCAGGTAGTGGCTCAACCATGGCTCCTGACAACTTCACAGAGTTGGCGAAGGAGACCAGATCTGAGACAGAACAGGCCATTTTGGGGGAACATAGTATGGACCACCAGTCAGAGGACACTCAATATATTCACCAACATACTTGGGGGAAGGAGGTGCCGTTGTGGGTATTGGTGTGAGTATGTGGTTTTGTCTCTTTTCTGAGAATAGGTAGGAAAGACTGTTTGTTTGTTTGGACTGGAATGTTTCTAGAAAGTCGTTTGACAACGCGAGTGTTTCTATGTCTGTGCATTCCACTGTATCTGTGGTTGTAGACATTTGAAAAGCGAATGCATCAATGGTTGTGTCCTGTCTAGTAGAAAGCTTCCCAACATTCATACTGCACAATTTAAGAATGGAGAGAGGCTTGCCTTATGGATGGGCAACACCTACTATCTTCCTAAGTTCTTGTTTTTTTCCTGAATACTGGCCACTCTCCAGAATAGCCTCATGGTTTGGTTTCGAAGATATGTACCACCTCCAAGCTCTGTGACATGGCCATGTACTGGATAGCTGAAGAGAATAGAAGCATCTCAGAAAACTCACATATCAGTGTGACCATTAAAGTCTCAGTGGAAAAACACTGCACTGGGCCTTTTGCTTACCTATTGTTCTGTTTTCCTAAATGTCAGGAAGATCTTTGCCTCAGGAAACCCCTTTGTGAAGCCAGAAAAAAAGAGTTTTCAAATGGAAATGAATGGGCATCACCTGTGGCTCTTTGCTTAATTGCTTTGGAAAGAGATGTGGCTGAATCATCCTCTTTGCCCTGTGTGAGGCAGCGGCTTAGATTCTCAGCACCTGATGGATCTAAAGAAAGTTTCCAAGTGTGCATGCAAAACGAAAATGGCCAAAAGAGCAGTCATTGTGGATGAAGTCTCTCGCCTTCCTCTGTAAGCTTCCTGACCTCCATCACGTGAGAATAGGGATCCTTTGTGTCAAATCAGTTCTTCAAAGCCCTACAGAGGCTAGCACATAAGGGCTTGTGTTTTCTCATGACACCAATTCACATAAAGAATATATACCAGACAGTCAGTAGGCCTCAAATTAGAGAAGCAGAGCAGTATTAAGAGCAGGACTATTTGATCACTATTGGTTCACAGGAAGGGAGTCCAGGCCACCCTGACTTTAGGCAAATGAGGGGCAAGGGAGTTCATTTGGAAAACTGTCTTGGGCTGTGCCCCTCATGGAAACCTCCAGCCAGAGGTTATGAAGAGTGTCTATGTGGAAGAAGATGAGGGCCATTTGGGAGTGTTTTGGTTTTAATTGTGGTCATTTGTTTGGTGGTTGGAAGAGATGCCTAGGTCCACCTGGGCTTGAACTCTGGTGTGATTCCCCTTACAGATTGAGTTCAGGAACTGACCTCAGAGAAGTTTTGCCATGAATTGTGTTGGGATTTTAGGAGACCACGCATGAGAGTTGCCTTTGGAAACTGAGATCAATGCCCAGGGTGGCTTTCCACAGAGCATTGTCAATCTCTGCCAGGGCATCACATTATTTTATACTGAAAGACTTGGCAGCCATCGTTGACAGTCAAAACACACATGGGCCTCACATTGTAGACCTCAATGGGCCTGGCTTCATGTGTCTTTTTGGCCACTCTTTGGGAAGCCTTGCCTCTGAGAATTCTCCAGAGTTTCCTTGAAATGTGCTTCCTCAAACATTAATGGTTCCTGAATGAATTGAAACCCACAATTTCTCCAACTTCATCCTTGAAAAATGGCTAGATAAATACCATGAAATTTTTGAAATTTTCATGACCAGGTGGCACTGGAGAACCTTTCAATGTCCTCTTGCTGATGAAGTGTGTACCAGACAGTGCCTTGATTGACTAGGTTTCATGAAAATGATGTAGAACAGAGATACCAGTATGTTGGAGCCTGCTGAGTAGTGGGCCCAGAGCTGTGGTGTGCAGGTGTGTGATAAAACATCTGTGGTCGGGCCATGTGTATCTGCCATTGACTTCCAAATGGCTTGTGGCTGACATTGTGCAGCCAGGAATCACTTATACGTCTGATAACTCTCCATATAAGGCATCTTGTTATATGGAGATGTTTCAGGACAATGTTCAGAATCAGGTGCAATGGTCAAGGGGACAAGGTATGTGGGATAGAAGCCTGGTTGATGCATTCTCCTGCAGACCCTGACCCATCTCATGTGAAAGAACTCCCTCCAGCACTGTGTCCCAGCTGAATTCCTTGTATTTTGTGAAGCAAATAACAAATTCCCAGTGCAGCAGCAAGAAACACCACGAAAAGTGGAGGATGACCAAATTGCTTCACAGTCCACACGGGGAGTCACTTAGCCTTCAGTGGCGACAGTTTACCTACAAAGAGTGAATTCAGCACTGCTGCCTCATGTCCTTTGAAAAACAAGAAACCATGCCCTCCAGGTCACATAGATGCAGATCCAGCTTTGATGGTCTCATTAGAAAGAAAGCTAAAGCTCCTGACAACAACATATATGTCAAGTGCCCATCGTCAGAGGCAGTTTCTAAGGAAGTCTTCAGGCTGGCAGAGCTCCTTGTTTGATAGCATTTACCTATTAGACCAGGATGCAAGAAAAGACCACTGACTCCAATTAAAATCAAGTTAAAGCAAGCTTATATTTTCCACTGCCCAGGTGGCCTCTCCCTCCCAAAACAGTGGGAACAAGACAGCCACCCAAATTTCCTACAGCCCAGGTTTATAACCCAGAATTTTACACTACAGGGGGGTTAAAATATCAGAACTTTGACAAGCATCAAACTAATCGTAGTTTATATATATATATATATATTTGCTGGCCCCAACATCAGAATTTATGAAGACCATTAGAGCCCCAGAGAGGGTCATTGTCTGGCCAGGGAAGGCCAGTATTTATGAGGTGTCAATAAAGTTTCATAGAGGGCTGTTCCTGGTCAAAGAGCCAGGCATGGGTGAGTTCAAGGACACGGGCAGGCATTGCAAGCAGGTTCAGAATTTGGTGTAATTTATAGTCAAGCCAAAATTTTCTTTTCATGGCTTTGTGGCAAGATGGATCCCAATTTTAATAAAAGATCAGGTTGGGTCTATCATTCCCCCCTTTTCTAATGTGTCCCTTTCAAATCTTTGATAGGGTAGGGGAAGAGCACTGAGGGAATTTTAATACCTCACGTAACAGTCTCCATATTTTTTGAACTCACACAAAACCAGTCTCCCTGATTTTACCTGACTTAATTAATTACTTAAAATGAAAGTCTATTTATTTTTGGCTCCATTGTTGTAAGAAGAGTGGCGTCACTCATTTTGGCTTCTTCTGAGCTGAGAGAGGGTGACATGAGGGGGCACAGCATGAGGGACATGAGTTGCCTTTTAGAAGTCAGTTCGGTTTGAAGTCTGGTTGTGGTAGAACAGTTTGTAAAGTCATCTGGGCATGGGTTCTTCTATGAGAGAAACAAAAACCATGAGTACTGAATAAATGTTGCAGCTGCTGAAACAAGTCACTGTATAGATGTCCCCTCATCTGTCTTCAATATCCCCAGTTATCAGGACTTTCAACTTAATATTTAACTTTTAGTGTCACAGTTGTCCCACCCCATAAGATACAGTTTAATAATTTAATGTCATCTGATCTTGCAAATTCCTTTTACTAGTATGACCTCTGTGTGTAATAGAGAAACCTTTAATTCTGTTAGTCAGGGCTGGATAATCATACTAGCAAACACCAAGCCTACCTGTGTAGGTTAGGAATATCTGTAGGCCTTAAACAAAAAACTTCTGCCTCTGGTAGCTCCTCTTGATAGTCTGTTTTTATTCTCATCAGGCATTCCTCTCTGAGAATCTTTCTTTGTAGCCTCCAGTCTTACTTATTTTGGGAGGCTACCATAAAGTGTATACGTTAAAATATTATTATAACTATTATTATTTAAAATGCCCAGGAATGGCTGTATTTTGGGTTTATCTGTCTTTGCTAAGAGTTTAAGATGAAGCAGTAAAACTGACTTTTGTTTCTATCTATTGTTAACAGTCAGCTGAGATTTTATGGGAGTCATTTCTGGGGAAACTTGAGAGCAGCTTCTCAGTTCTGCTAGTGCCATTTGCGCTAGGTGATTCCAGGTCTTGCTTGACCATGTGGCTTCTCTCAGAAGCATCAGGAATATCTCCCTTCTCTGATGACTCTCTTCTTCGTAGAAAATGCACTGATTGGCTTTCTGTTCTCCAGTGGCCTCATTAATCTTCCTGATCAGGTGTTTATGTGGCTGAGAGTTGCAAAGTTCTTTAGAGAAGTCTCCTGTTCCCTGGATACAAACTGACTCAGAGGTCAAGAGCCAAAATTTGTTTTATTGTCCCTTTTCATTTAAATTAAATTTTAAATCCTAATCTTAAACATCCAGCAAATAAATTTTAACAGCCTTATATTAAGAGTACTGTGCTTTAATGTCTATAATTTAAAATTATTTATCTTTTTATTATTTGGGATCTGTATTTTTCTGTCTTGTAGGTGATGCCTTATTATCTTAAATTAACCAATGTTGTGTTCAAAAGCAACTCTTTTGTAAAACACTAACAGGGAATCTTTAGTTAACTTATAAGGAAATTACAAAATAAAATTAACAAGAGTAAAAATACTTAGTTCGTGTAATAGCTACCCTGAATTTTTGGCTGAGTTATAAATTATATCCCCTTTTTGAGATCCTAGTAATCTTGACAGAAAAAAAAAAAACTTCTGAACGTAACTTTAAATTAAATAACATCTGACCTACTGCTTTCGTAGTTATTCTCACATGTTGTAAGATGAGACACAGAGCCTTATCTCAGGTAAGGCAGGGCTCTATATAAATCTTAAGTCTTTTAGTTCTAAAGCTGATCTTTTTTTTTTAAATATCATCTTACACAGTTTACATAAATTGTTTGAGGTCACATGAACATTAGCTAACACCATATGATATCACATTTAAAACATGAATTAAAGAAAGGCTGAAAGTTTTTAACCTTTACATAGATTAGGAGCTCATTAACTTAAAAATATATTTAAATTTTTCCCCAATGTAAAAAGTAACTTAAAACTTTACATATCTTATTGATAACAAGTAAATAAATCCCCAATATACATATATATATTTTTTTACCATACAACTTCAGAACACCAGCTTGATGTAATGCTCTTTTAAAGTTTCTACCTTACAGACTTGTATACCTGGAAGATATGAGCACATTAATAGCATCACAATGACATTGATGTTTTTACATTAACCAAATTTAGCTTTTAAAGAAATTCCAGTACAGTGCTCTAAAATAACAGTTCTTATTTAATCAGTTGTTTAATTTTTATGGTTGCTTGCTCTAGAAAAATAAAAATAAACACAATGTTATGGGTAAACTTTTGTTTTCAGAAATTTGTGTCGCTTTATCACATGACTGATTTTTACAATCTTATACAGACTTTAGAACAAACTTATACAGACCTTACTAAATCAATCAGATATCTAACAAAAGTACTCATGAATGAGTAATCCCATATCAAATTTACTTCACTTATTTATCAAAATATTAGAGAAATGTATTGAACAGTGTAAACCATTTTTTTGTTAAAGGAAAAGTCCTAGAACCAAGGCATATTAGACATTTTATAGACATTAATATTTTATTAGATTTTTGAGCAGCTAGAAAAACTTGTAAGCTTAAATTTAAAGACATTTATTGTTATTTGTTTATCCAAATTTAAAGTGAACCATTTAACTCACGTGAATTAAAGATCTTCGAATCCACTTTTTAAAATTTGTTTTTATGAGTGCTTTTTTTTAATGATCGCTCCTTATATATGTTAATTTGTATATCATATATATGATATACGAACATATGGATATATGGACATACAACACATAACAAAAGTGTGCACAAATAATAATAGTAAGGCCTTGTAGCTTTTCACAGGTGAAATCTCCATTGTAATGTTTCAGAACTCCACTGTTGGTCAAAGATAGAACTGATGAGAAAAATATTAACCTAGTTCTCTAGGATCAAAATAATGAGCTCAAAAAAATACAGAATCTAAGGAAAAAAATGAGAGTCCTAGAAAAAATGACTGGCCAGTAATTAGTAAATACCATACGATTTACCTTTTTTTTTTCCCACTTAGACATCAGATCAGTCTCCTACTGAGCTTGTAGGCTTCTTTCATTTACATTTCAACATAAGTCCTGGCTGAGTTCTGGAAGGAGCTGGACAAAACTGCTATTCTGAGCGGACACCTCAGGCCTAAGGCACTTTAACCATAATTTTCAGGTGAGGATGTTGAAAATTATGATACAATTTTAAGATACAATTCAAAATTTTATACCTTAACATCTTGTTTTGTCAACAGATACCATACTATGATTTACTATCCTTGTCCAAATTAATGCACTGACACACTGTGACATTTACCCAGGCTACCCAATTAAAAATTGGTGAAAAAAAAGACTAAATGATTGGGAAGTTACTTGCCAACTTGGAAGTAGAATTCTTTAGTTTTCCATTTTAAGTATTTAAGTTCTCTGGCATGAATTATCTGAAATCATAAACTAAAAAATTACCTAAACCCGACTTTTAACTGCAAGATTGAGCAATGCTACAAAAACCCATCCAGATACCATATTGTTACAATAAAACATCATCATTTAGACACACATTCAGCTAAGATCATTCCCAAGAAACAATTTATAATATCAACACATTATTGCACATGTCTTAAATGGCCAGAAACAAAGACAAAAGACAGACAGAAAGGAGCTCCAGACTATGGCTGACAGGACAGAAGCCTTTAAAACAGCAGATAAGAGAAAAATCTCCTACATCAGTGGCATGATAGATGTCCCCACAAGGGCATCAGATGTTTTCACAGAGGGGCAACCTGAAATGTAATATCAAAGGTCTCCATGGTGACTTTACTGCATTTAGTGTCTCCTTTTTCTTTTTCTCTTTTTTAAGAAAACAGAGGTGGCATAATACTTACAGTGCAGGGAAGGAAGGAGGGAATTTACTGAAGCAACAGGACTTCGGCAGCTGCTGGGAGTCCCTCAGTTCCGTCTTTTACTTAAACAGGATTAACTCCTCTGGTTTGGTTCCACCCCAAGCACGCTGAATCTCCTAACATTTCAGTAGTCAGCTCTCAAAAATTCCGGGGTCGGGGGGGTATCAAAATTTGTAACTTAAATTTCGATTCTGGACCTTGAAGCCAATTAATACCAATTTAATATAAGGACAGGGTTTGAGAAAAAGTAAAAGGGAGGTTTACTGCTTTGCTAACAAAGGATAAAAACAGGGGACTCTGTCCAAAGTTGTGACTCTCTTGATCTGGAGGGACAAGGGGTTTTAAAGGAGCTTCACTTGTTAACCTAGGAGATACTCAGTTATTAGGTCTCCAGCAGGAATTGCCCTCTGCAGTGGGTGTGCTCCAGACAGCCAGCTAGGGGCTTCTCTCATCCTGCTTAACAAAGAGGGGTATAGTGCATCCCATTTCTTTAAAACACAGTCCAAAGGGGTGACAGGCTTACATGCTTTATTACCCATTTTCACGTCCAATATCCTTAAGTTTTTACCACAGAAATCACACAACAAAACGCACAAAAACAAACAAATAAAAAACATTTAGAACACAGAACAAAACACACACAAAAAAACAGAAACTCGGCGAATAAACAGAAAACCAGAGGAGCAATGCAGCGTCTTGCTAAAGCTCCGGGGTAGGAGCTCCTGCGTGCCAGTCGGCACCTCTCTACACTTTCAGAGGTATTCCCTACAGAAAAGAACAGAGGAAAGAAGGATTCCTATTACTGTCCCGGACAGGAGTATATGTGAGCCTTCCCAGGCCACCTCTCTGTCATCAGAAGAGAACTCCCTTAACCGGATATCAGATGTTATAAAGGCGCCTCTTACCTATGAAGGCCTCCTCCACCAGGTGCTTGATAATAGTTTTAGTGCGATGGTTCACTGCAGTGATCCACGGACTGAAGGCTCATTCCAAGGCCTTGGAACTTGGCTCTCCAGCCTGGAGTCCTGGAGGATAGGCCAGCTTCAGAATTTCCAGCAGTATGGCTTTGTGATCTGGTCGGGTCATGTTGCTGGGGAACTCCAAAATGTTAGTCCAGGACACAAGAAAAGACCACTGACTCCAATTAAAATCAAATTAAGGCAAGCTTAATATTTCAAGCAGCCGGGCTGCCTCTCCCTCTCAAAATGGCGGGAACAAGACATCAACCCCACCTTTCCTACAGCCCAGCTTTATAGCCCAGAAAGTTACACAAAAGGGGGGTTACAGAAAACAGAACTTTGACAAGCATCACACTAATTGTAGTTTACATTTGTTTTTTCTGGCCCCAGCATCAGAAATTATGAGGACCATTAGAGCCTCAGAGAGGGTCATTGTCTGGCCAGGGAAGGCGAATATTTATGAGGTGTCATTAAAGTTTCAGAGAGGGCCGTTTTCTGGTCAGAGAGCCAGGCATGGGTGAGTTCAAAACATGGTCAGGAATTCTAAGCAGGTTCAGAATTTGCAGTAATTTATAGTAAAGCAAAAATTATCTTTTCATGGCTTTGTGGCAAGATGGCTCACAATTTTAATGAAAGATCATGTTGGGTGATCAACGCTGTCCCCTACTTTTGGAAAATCCTCTACCACCTCCAAGGTTGTGAACTCCTGAGCATTTTCCATTCCAGATATGTATTCACAGAATTTCTAACTCTTCTTCTCTAATTGCGTCTTACTTGGGGCGAAGTTAATGTCAAGCCATTGTTCTGGATGAGAGTGGGAAGAATATTGTGCAGCACATAATTGCATACACATTGGATTCACTTTCCAATTTTCCAATTGAAATACTGAATTCCTGACAATAACCCATACCCTTCTAGACGCTAACTACAAATACTAATATGATGGAGAAAAATAACCCAAACGGAATTGAAATACAAGCAGTTCAGAGGAGGCATGGTGTATATTGGACTTGCCTTTTGCAAGATAAAAGGTAGGTGTTATAAATCTAGTCATTTTTTAATTGAAATAGTTTTATATGTGTATTAAAGTTAACAAATATGTGAATTCCTATCTCCCTTTCGCTGTAACCTATTCAGCACATTAATTTTTATATACACATATAGAATCCTACCTGATATCACACGTACATTTTTGTGAGGTGCCTGACATTGCAGATACAAATTGTGAGAAGAGATTACTCCACCTAAATGCTGTTGGAACTGAAAATTCAAGCTAATGGTGAGCTTCCTAGTTGAATAACATTATACATAAATCCATGTTCAGTAAAATGAATATTTTTGGATCTGTGGATGATATATATTTCATGGTGAAATTCGATTGGCATATATAATTCTACTTTTGAATGTCTTTGTTTGTGTGTGTGTTTGTGTGTGTGTGTGTATATATATATATATATATATATATATATATATATATATATATATATACAAAATAAATCTCCAGATTTTTCAAAATATGAAATATATGTGTCTTATATACACTCCCTAAATTCATTCATGTTCATGTATGTGGATTAATAATCAACTTTTCACAAGATTATTCTCAGAAATATTCATCCACCTGAAATACATATTTGTTTCCTAGTACTGAAAACTAACTTCAGTGAAAGGTGCAAACAAATCCTAGTATTTCTACATTAACTGACCTAGTTTAACATCAATGCTAGTAGATTCCTATGGGACATGATGTGTATTTTGACATTAATTATTATTCAACACTGGTACATTACTATTTCTTCAGTTTATGCACATCATAGGATATATATTTCATCCACTACTTAGCAAATTTATAGGCATTTGTTTCACTTTCAATCACTTCTTGCTCCAGAACATATGTATTTCCCTATGTTTCTTGACTGGTCTTTTCATGAGACTTTTTTCAAATATATTATTTTCAATTTCCATGATCAATTTTTAAGCAAAACTCACACATCCTTCATGATAAAACATAACCCTAAGATGACCATTAGATATATAACTGGTTGGAATGATTGATTGTGCATCTTTATAACATTTCTTATATATTTGCAGATATCCATTCAATCCATTATTTAAAGTGGATCCAGTTATATTATTTATTCCCAGTATGGTCTATTCATGCGTTATTGCTATATTCATAGACAGAGGGTATACCTATTTGTACCCCAATACAAATTTATATGTCTTCAAAATATTGCTCCTGGAAATGGTGGAAGAAATACTCATGTCACGTGATATACATATACATTTTATCACAGAAATATTCTGGACACAAAAAGCAAAGGTCACACTTTCAATTGTACCAATGCCTAAATGGAAAGTGAGCATGGATTACTAAAAACATCTATGTCCAGGTTGCCTAATGCTCTCAAATGTCAATCCTATTGGTGACTACATATTTGATTCTTCCTAAGATTATATATTCAACCTCAAGCCTGTTGAAAATGTCTAATCCTATCACTCACTTTGTACTTTGCTTGATTTCCTAATGTCTTTATTGATATCTGCTTTCCCTCATATTTTCCCCAGTTCATCATTGTGACTGACTCTTCACATGTGCTGACATTAACACTCACTCTCTAACCGAAACCCTATTGCTAAAGAACTTTTTGTCCAAATCCAATACTCACTCTTCATTCTAAACCTAACTACTACCTTCCTCATCGTACTGAATATCGCTTTTTGACTGGATGTTCTCTTCAACATTCAATCATCCAAGGTACAAGGTCCTATGCCATTGTATATTGATTTATCTGAGACAACTGTGCAGCACATAACTCAAAGCTAAGTATACCACTTAAGGGTCCAATTCCCTTCTGGGCTTCAAATCTTTCCTAATTTTCTTCTTTCATACTTATATTTCACCTATATACTCTTGTAAATATCGAAGGTTGCCAATACCATTATTCATCTCGCAAAATGATTCCTAACCCAAATCAAACATGTTATTAACCCTAAACATACACTGTTCCATCAATATAACTTACAGAAGAGCAGGGACAGAGTTGGTCTTACAATATAGGAATGTAGGTGATCTTCCACCTTCTGAGAACCTCAAAGATCCATGCAGAAATGATCCTTGGAGAAGATTTATGCAGCTATGTTGGACCTGAGAGAGCAATAGAAATCTTCCATGGCAAACAACCTGGTCAGGATGAATTGATGGGTCTAAGTCAGCCTCTCTTTTCTTATTGTAAAGAAGTTGGAAGAAACCAGGCCTGTGTGGAGAGCTGTACCTGGGTGCCTAAGGTTGATATTCCATTCTAACTTCTGAATGTGTCAGAGGATGTTGGGGCAGCCTCCATCTCATGGGACCCTTGGAAGCAACTGTTAGGACAAAGTTGTTTTCAAGGCAGTGACCTCATTCAGTTCCTGAAGGAAGTGACCTCTCCTCACTTCCTTGGTGATTGAATTCTCTGAACTTGGGATCCAGGAAGACAGGCACCCAGAGCCAGTCCCAGTCCTAGTCCCATTGGGCTAACTTGTTTGCTTTTTCCAAGGGCAGAGTCAGTCTTTCTTGGTACCTACTGATGTGAGGATGGCCAATTGCCAGCAGAGCTCTGAAGAGGCACCTTCCCTGAGAAAGCAGGTAGTGGCTCACCGCTGTCTCCTGACAACTCACATAGTTGGCCAAGGAGACCAGATCTGAGAGAGGACAGGCCATTTCGGGGGAACATAATATGGCCCACCAGTCAGAAGACACTCTGGATAGTCACAGACCTACTTGGGGGAAGGAGGTGGCTTTGCCGTTGTGGGTGTGAGTTTGTGGTTTTTTTCTCATGTTCTGAGAATAGGTAGGAAAGGCGTTTTTTTCTGGTGTGGAGTGGACTGTTTCTAGTAAGTCCTTTGACATTGTGAGGGTTTCTATGTCTGTGTATCCCACTGTATCCGTGGTTGTAGACATTAGAAAAGAGAATGCATCAATGGATTTGTTTTCTCTAGTAGAAAGCTTCCCCACATTAATACTGCCCAATAGATTAATGGACTTCACTTTGCCTTATGGATGGGCAACACCTACTGTCTTCTTAAGTTACTGTTTTCTTCGTGAATTCTGGCCACTCTACAGAATACGCTCATGGTTTTGTGTCCCAGATATGTAACACCACAAGGCTCTGTGACATGGCCATGTACTGGATAGCTGAAGAGATTGAGAGCATCTCAGAAAACTCAGATATCAGTGTGACCAGTAAAGTCTCAGTGAAGAAACCCTTCTTGGGCCATTTGCTTACTTGTGTTTCAATTACCCTGAATTTCAGGAAGGTCTTTGCCTCATGCCAACCCTTTGTGAAGCCTGAAGAAAACTGTTTTCATATGGAAATGAATGGGCTTCACCTGTGGCTCTTTGCTTAATTGCTTTGGAATGGGATGTGTCTGAATCAGTCTCTGGTCCTTGTGTGAGGCTGTGACTTAGATTCTCAGCACCCAATGGATCTAAAGAAAAATCCCATGTGCTTTCCAAACCGAAATGGCCAAAAGAGAAGTCATTGTGGATGAATTTTTTTGCCTTCTTGTTTTAGGTTCCTGACCTCCATTAAGTGAGAATAGGGATTCTTTGGATTAAATGAGTTCTTCAAATCCCTGCAGAGGCTTGCCCATATGTGCTTGGGTTTTCTCATGACTCCAAATCACATAAAGAATCTATACCTCACAGCCAGTAGGCCTCAAATTGGAGAAGCGGAACACTTTAACAGCAGGAATATTTGATCACTCCAGGTTCACAGGAGGAGTGTCCAGGCCACCATGATTTTAGGCAAATGAGGGGCAAGTGAGCTTATTTTTTACACTTTCTTAGGCTGTGCCCCTCATAGAAATCTCCAGCCAGAGGTTATGATGAGTGTCTATATGGAAGAAGATGAGGGCCCTGTGGGAGTGTTTTGATTTTAATTGTGGTCATTTTTGTGGTGGTTGGAAGGAATGACTGGTTCCACCTGGGCTTGAACTCTGGCGTGATTCCCCTTAGAGACTGAGTTCTGGAACTGAACTCAGAGAAGTATTGCCATGAATTGTGTTGGGATTTTAGAAGGCCATGCATGAGACTCACCCATGGAAACTGAGATCTAGGAACAGGGTGTCTTTCCACAAAACAATGGGAACCTCAGCCAGGATATCACATGATTTTATTCTGAAAGATTGGCAGGTATAGTTGAGAGTCAAAACACACATGGACCTCACATTGTAGGCCTCAATTTGCCTGGCTTCATGTGATCTTTTGGCAACTCTTTGAGAAGCCTTGCCTGTGAGTGTTCTCCAGAGCTTTCATTGAAATGAGCTTTCTCAACACTTAATGGTTCCTGAATGATTTGAAACCCACAGTGCCTCCAACTTAATCTTTGAAAAATGGCTAGATAAATACCATGAAATTTTTGAAATTTCCATGACCAGGTGGCACTGGAGAATCTTTGGAAGTCCTGTGGTTGATCATGTGTATACCAGAGAATGCCTTGTTTTACTGGGTTTTATGAAAATGGTGTAGAGCAGAGATGCCAGTAATTTGTATCCTGCTGATTAGTGGGCCTAAAGCAGTGGTGGGCAGGTGTGTGATAAAACACCATGGTGGGGCCATGTGGATCGGCCATTGGCTTCCAAATGGATTATGACTGACATAGTGCAGAAATCAGACACTTATATGTAAAGGCATTTTTTATATGGAGAGGTTCAGGGCAATGTTCAGAATCAGTTTACTATGGTTATTGGGGCAAGCTGTGTGGGATAGAAGCCTGGTTGGTGCATTCTCCTGCAGACCCTGACCCACCACACGTGACAGAACTCCCTTCAGCACTGTATCCTAGTAGAACTCCTTGTATTTGGTGAAGCAAATACCAAATTCCCAGTGCAGCAGCAAGAAACACCACGAAAAGTGGAGGATGACCAAATGTCTTCACAGTCCACACGAGGAGACACTTAGCCTCCAGTGGCCACAGTTTACATACAAAGAGAGAATTCAGCACTGCTGCCTCATGGTCATTGGAATATAAGAAACCATGTCTTCCAGGTCACATAGATGCAGACCCATTTTGATGGTCTCACTACAAAGGAAGTTAAAGCTCATGACAACAACATATATTTCAAGTGCCCAACCTCAGAGGCAGTTTTCCAAGAAGTCTTAGGCCAGCAGAGCTCCATGTTTGTGGAGTGTTTACACTGTTCTTTACTTTTGGAAACTCCTCTACCACCACCAAGGTTGTGAACTCCCGAGCATATTCCATTCCAGATATGTATTCACAGATTTTCACACTTTTCTACTCTAATTGTGTCTTACTTGGGCCAAGGTAATATCAAGGCATTGTTCTGAATGTGAGTGGGAAGATTTTTGTGTAGCACATATTTACATACACATTCGATTCATTTTTCAATTTTCTATTTGAAATACTGAAGCCCTGAAACTAACACATACCCTACTATACTCTGACTAATAATTCTAATATGATGGTGAAAAATAACCCAAACAGAATAGAAATACAAGCAGTTCAGAGGAGGCATGGTGTATTGTTACAATTGCCTTTTGCATTATATAGTGTAGGAGTTATAAATCTAGTCAATTTTTTGTTGAAATAGTTCTACATGTGTTTTTAAAATTAACAAATATGTGAATTCCTGTCTCCCTTTCTCTGTAGCCAATTCAGCACATGTATTTTTATATGCACATATAGAATTCTACCTGGTACCACACGTACATACTTGTGAGGTAACTGAATTGGCAGATGCAAATTGTGAGAAAGGATAACTCCTCCTAAATGCTGTTGGAACTGAAAATTCAACCTATGGGTGAGCTTCCTAGTTGAATAACATTATACATTAATCCATGTTCAGTAAAATGAATATTTTTCGATCTGTGGATTATATATATTTCATGATGAATTTCGATTGGCATATATATTGCTACTTTTTTTCTTTTATTGGTTGCTCAAAACATTAAAAATCTCTTGACATATAATATTTCATACATTAGATTCAAGTGGCTTATGAACTCCCATTTTTAGCCCAAATAGAGATTACAGAATCACATCGATTACACATCCACATTTTCACATAATGCCCTATTAGCTACTGTTGTATTCTGGTACCTTTCCTATACTCTACTATCTCCCCTCCCCTTCCTTCCGATCTTCTCTTTTTTCCCCATCTACTGTAATTTATTTCACTCCATGTTTATTTTCCCATTCCACTCACAACAATATGTAATTTTGTGTAACAATGAGGGTCTCCCTCCATTACCATGCAATTTCCCTTTTCTCTCACTTACCCTCCCACCTCATGTCTCTGTTTAAAGTTAATCTTTTCTTCCTGCTATTGCTCCCTGCTCTGTTCTTAGTTGCTCTCATTATATCAAAGAAGACATTTGGTATTTATTTTTTAGGGATTGGCTATCTTCACAAAGCATAATCTGCTCCAGTGCCATCCATTTTTCTGCAAATTTTATGATTTTGTCATTTGTTAGTGCTGCGTAATACTCCATAGTGTATAAATGCCACATTTTTTTATCCATTCATCTATTGAAGGGCATCTGGGTTGGATCCACAGTGTATCAATTGTGAATTGTACTGCTATGAAAATCCATGTGGTAGTATCCCTGTATTACTCTCTTTTAAGGTCTTCAGGGAATAGTCAGAGAAGGGCAATAGCTGAGTCAAATTGTGGTTCCATTCACAGCTTTCCCAGGAATCTCCATACTGCTTTCCAAATTGGCCACACCAGTTTACAGTCCCACCAGCAATGTACATGAGTATCTTTTACCCCACATCCTTGCCAGCACTTGTTGTTGTTTGACTTCATAATGGCTACCAATTTACTGGAGTGAGATGGTATCTTAGGGTGATTTTGATTTGAATTTCTCTGACTGCTAGAAATGGTGAGCATTTTATTATGTACTTGATGAATGATTGTATGTCCTCCTCTGAGAAGTGTCTGTTCAAGTCCTTGACCCATTTGTTTATTGGGTTATTTGTTATCTTATTGTCTAATTTTTTGAGTTCTTTGTATATTCTGGATATTAGGCCTCTATCTGAAGTGTGAGGAGTAAAAATTTGTTCCCATGATGTATGCTCCTTATTTACCTCTCTTATTCTTTCTCTTGCTGATAAAAAACTTTTCAGTTTAAGTAGTCCCATTTGTTGATTCTTGTTATTAACTCTTGTGCTATGGATGTCATATAAAGGAATTTGGAGCCCGATCCCATAATATGTAGATCAGAGCCAACTTTTTCTTCTATCAGACACAGAGTCTTTGATTTGATATCTAGCACCTTGATCCACTATGAGTTAACTTTTGTGCATGGCGAGAGAAAAGAATTCAGTTTCATTTTGTTGCACATGGATTTCCATTTTTCCCAACACCATTTGTTGAAGATACTATATTTCCTCCATTGCATGCTTTTAGCTCCTTTATCAAATATAAAATAGTTGTAGCTTTTTGGATTAATCTCTGTGTCCTCCATTCTGTACCATTGGTCCACCCGCCTGTTTTGGTACCAGTACCATGCTGGTTTTTTTTAAATTAATTTTATTGTAGGTTGTTCAAAACATTTCATAGTTCTTGATATATCATATTTCACACTTTGATTCAAGTGGGATATGAGCTCCCATTTTTACCCCATATACAGATTGCAGAATCACATCAATTGCACAACCATTGATTTACATATTGCCATTCTGGTGACTGTTGTATTCTGTTGCCTTTCCTATCCTCTACTATCCCCCCTCCCCCTCCCCTCCCCTCTTCTCTCTCTACCTCCTCTACTGTAATTCATTTCTCCCCCTTATATTTTTCCTCCTTTCCCCTCATTTCCTCTTGTATGTAATTTTGTATACCCCTGAGGGTCTCCTTCCATTTACATGCAATTTTCCTTCTCTCTCCCTTTCCCTCCCACCTCTCATCCCTGTTTAATGTTAATCTTCTTCTCATGCTCTTCGTCCCTACTCTGTTCTTAGTTAATCTCCTTATATCAAAGAAGATATTTGGCATTTGTTTTTAAGGGATTGGCTAGCTTCACTTAGCATAACCTGCTCTAATGCCATCCATTTCCCTCCAAATTCTATGATTTTGTCATTTCTTAATGCAGAGTAATATTCCATTGTGTATAAATGCCACATTTTTTTATCCATTCTTTTATTGAAGGACATCTATGTTGGTTCCACAGTCTTGCTATTGTGAAATGTGCTGCTATGAACATGGATGTAGCAGTGGCCCTATAGTGTGCTCTTTTTAGGTCTTTAGGGAATAGACCGAGAAGGGGAATAGCTGGATCAAATGGTGGTTCCATCCCGAGCTTTCCAAGAAATCTCCATACTGCTTTCCAAATTGGGTGCACCAATTTGCAGTCCCACCAGTAATGTACAAGAGTACACTTTTCCCGACATCCTCGCCAGCACTTGTTGGTGTTTGACTTCCTAAAGGCTGCCAATCTTACTGGAGTGAGATGGTATCTTAGGGTGGTTTTTATTTGCATTTCTCTGACTGCTAGAGATGGTGAGCATTTTTTCATATACTTCTTGATTGATTGTATGTCCTCCTCTGAGAAATTTCTGTCCAGGTCCTTGGCCCATTTGTTGATTGGGTTATTTGTTATCTCATTGTCTAATTTTTTTAGTTCTTTGTATATTCTGGATATTAGGGCTCTGTCTGAAGTGTGAGGAGTAACGATTTGTTCCCAGGACGTAGGCTACCTATTTACCTCTCTTATTGTTTCTTTTGCTGAGAAAATAACTTTTTAGTTTGAGTAAGTCCCATTTGTTGGTTATAGTTATTAACTGTTGTGCTATGGGTGTCCTATTTAGGAATTTGGATCCCGACCCCACAGTATGTAGATCATAGCCAACTTTTTCTTCTATCAGACGCCATGTCTCTGATTTGATATCAAGTTCCTTGATCCACTTTGAGTTAACTTTTGTGCATGGTGAGAGAAAGGGATTCAGTTTCATTTTGTTGCATATGGATTTCCAGTTTTCCCAACACCATTTGTTGAAGATGCTAGCCTTCTTCCATTGCATGCTTTTAGCCCCTTTATTGAATATAAGATAGTTGTAGTTTTGTGGATTGGTTTCTGTGTCCTCTATTCTGTACCATTGGTCCACCCGCCTGTTTTGGTACCAGTACCATGCTGTTTTTGTTTCTATTGCTCTGTAGTATAGTTTGAAGTCTGGTATAGCTATACCGACTGATTCACACTTCCTGCTTAGCAATGTTTTTGCTATTCTGGGTCTTTTATTTTTCCATATAAATTTCATGATTGCTTTCTCTATTTCTACAAGAAATGCCATTGGGATTTTGATTGGCATTGCATTAAACCTATTGAGAACTTTTGTTAATATCGCCATTTTGATGATGTTAATTCTACCTATCCATGAACAGGGTATATTTTTCCATCTTTTAAGATCTTCTTCAATTCTCTCTTTAGGGTTCTGTAGTATTCATTGTATAAGTCTTACACCTCTTTTGTTAGGTTGATTCCCAAGTACTTTATTTTTTCTGAGGATATTGTGAATGGGGTGGTTGTCCTCATATATATTTTAGAGGATTTGTCGCTGATATACAGGAATGCCTTTGATTTATGCGTGTTGATTTTATATCCTGCCACTTTGCTGAATTCATTTATTAGCTCTAATAGTTTCTTTGTAGACCCTTTTGGGTCTGCTAGGTATAGAATCATGTCATCTGCAAATAGTGATAATTTGAGTTCTTCTTTTCCTATTTTTATGCCTTTAATTTCTTTTGTCTGTCTAATTGCACTGGCCAGTGATTCGAGAACTATGTTGAACAGAAGTGGTAAGAGAGGCCATGCCTGTCTTGTACCAGATTTTAGAGGGAATGCCTTCAGTTTTTCTCCATTCAGAATGATGCTAGGCTGAGGCTTAGCATAGATTTCTTTTACAATATTGAGGTATGTTCCTGTTATCCCTAGTTTTTCTAGAGTTTTGAACATAAAGGGATGCTGTACTTTGTCGAATGCTTTTTCCGCATCTATCGAGATGATCATATGGTTCTTATATTTAAGCCTATTGATGTGGTGAATAACATTTATTGATTTTCGTATATTGAACCAACCTTGTATCCCAGGGATAAATCCTACCTGATCATGGTGCACAATTTTTTTGATATGTTTTTGTATCCGGTTCGCGAGAAGTTTATTGAGCATTTTTGCATCTAGGTTCATTAGAGATATTGGTCTGTAGTTTTCTTTCTTTGGAGTGTCTTTGTCTGGTTTAGGAATCAGGGTGATGTTGGACTCATAGAATGAATTTGGAAGTTCTCCCTGTTTTTCATTTTCCTGAAATAGCTTGAAAAGTATTGGTATTAGTTCCTCTTTAAAGGTTTTGTAAAACTCTGCTGTATAACCATTCGGTCCTGGGCTTTTCTTAGTTGGTAGTCTTTTGATGGTTTCTTTATTTCCTCAGTTGATATTCGTCTGTTTAGGTTGTCAATATCCTCCTAACTCAATCTGGGCAAATCATATGACTTAAGAAATTTATCGATGCCTTCACTATCTTCTAATTTATTGGAGTATAAGGATTCAAAATAATTTCTGATAATCTTCTGTATTTCTGAAGTGTCTGTTTTGATATTGCCTTTTTCATCCCATATGCGAGTAATTTGAGTTCTCTCTCTTCTTCTCTTCATTAGCGTGGCTAAGGGTCTGTCAATTTTATTTATTTTTTCAAAGAACCAACTTTTAGTTTTGTCAATTTTTTCAATTGTTTCTTTTGTTTCTATTTCATTAATTTTTGCTCTGATTTTAATTATTTCTTGTCTTCTACTTTTTTGCTGTTGTTTTGCTCTTCTTTTTCTAGGACATTGAGTTGAAGTATTAGATCATTTATTTGTTGGTTTGTTTCTTTTTTTAAGGAATGAACTCCAAGCAATAAATTTTCCTCTTAGAACTGCTTTCAATGTGTCCCATAGATTCCGATATGTTGTGTCTGTGTTTTCATTTATCTCTAAGAATTTTTTAATATCCTCCTTGATGTCTTCTATAACCCATTTATCATTCAGTAACCTATTTTTCATTCTCCAATTGATGCATGATTTTTCCTTACTTCTTTTATCGTTGATTTTCAATTTCATTTCATTATGTTCAGATAAGATGCATGGTATTATCTCTACTCCTTTATATTGTCTAAGAGTTGCCCTGTGACATAATATATGATCTATTTTTGAGAAGGATCCAAGTGCTGCTGAGAAAAAAGTGTAACTGCTTGATGTTGGGTGGTATATTCTATATATGTCAATTAAGTCTAGGTTATTAATTATGTTATTGAGTTCTATAGATTCCTTATTCAACTTTTCTTTGTATGATCTATCCAGTGGTGAGAGAGGTGTGTTGAAGTCTCCCATAATTATTGTATGGTGGTCTATTAGACTCTTGAACTTGAGAAGAGTTTGTTTGATGAACATAGCTGCACCATTGTTTGGGGCATATATATTTATGATTGTGATGTCTTGTTGGTGTATGGTTCCCTTGAGCTGTATGTAGTGTCCCTCTTCATCCCTTTTGATTAACTTTGGCTTGAAATCTATTTTATTTGATATGAGTATGGACACTCGTGCTTGTTTCCGAAGTCCATAAGAGTGATATGATATTTCCCAACCTTTCACCTTCAGTCTATGTATGTCTTTTCCTATCAAATGCGTCTACTGAAGGCAGCATATTGTTGGGTCTTGTTTTGTGATCCATTCTACTAGCCTGTGTCTCTTAATTCGTGAGTTTAAGCCATTAACATTTAGGGTTATTATTGAGATATGGGTTGTTCTTCCAGTCATATTGGTTTATTTATGTTACTAAACATGGTTTGTTTTCCTCGTTGATTATTCCCCCTCTTTACTGTACTCCCTCCCGCTGTTGGTTTTCATTGTTATTTTCCATTTCCTCTTCCTGCAATGTTTTGCCGAGGATGTTTTGAAGAGATGGTTTTCTAGCTGCAAATTCTTTTCACTTTTGTTTATCATGGAAGGTTTTAATTTCATCTTCCATACTGAAGCTTAATTTTGCTGGATACACAATTCTTGGTTGGAACCCATTTTCTTTCAGTGTTTCAAATATGTTATTCAAGGATCTTCTAGCTTTCAGAGTCTGTGTTGAAAGATCAGCTGTTATCCTGATTGGTTTACCCCTAAATGTAATCTGCTTCCTTTCTCTTGTAGCTTTTAAAATTCTCTCCTTATTCTGTATGTTGGGCATCTTCATTTAATGTGTCTAGGTGTGGATCTCTTATGATTTTGCACATTCGGCGTCCCGTAGGCTTCTAGGATATGGGATTCTGTCTCATTCTTCAAGTCTGGGAAGTTTTCTCGTATTATTTCATTGAATAGATTGCTCATTCCTTTTGTTTGGAACTCTATACCTTCCTGTATCCCAATGACTCTTAAGTTTGGTCTCTTTATGTTATCCCATATTTCTTGAATGTTCTGCTCATGGTTTCTTAACAGCTTTGCTGAGCTGTCTATGTTCTTCTCCAGTTGAAATACTTTGTCTTCATTTTCTGATGTTCTATCTTCTAAGTGTTCTACTCTGCTGGTAGTATTCTCAATTGAGTTTTTAATTTGGTTTATTGTTTCCTGCATTTCCAGGATTTCTGTTTGTTTGTTTTTTATAACCTTGATCTCCCTGTATAATTGATCTTTTGCTTCTTGTATTTGTTTATGTAATTCATTTTCGAGGTGCTCGAAGTGGTCTTTCATTGTCTGATTATGCTGTCTAATGTCTTCCTTGAGACTCCAGATAATCTGAAGCATGTATATCCTGAATTCTTTATCTGACATTCCATCTGCTGCAGATATTACCTCTTCTAAAGTTGAGTTGACCTGCATTGCTTGTGGTCCTTTCTTTCCTTGTCTTTTCATACTGATCGCGTTTCTTTCTGCTTGGTGAAACTGTTTTGTTATTGATTTTCCCCCTATATATTTATATTGCTCTTATATAGTTGCAAAGTCTCCCTCGCAGGCTTTGGCGGTGGTTCTGCCCCTCCTCCAATTGGGGCAATGTGCCTACTACGCCGGCAGGCTGCTGTGCCTCTACTTTCGGTGGGCCTGTTCTTTCGGTGGTCACAGGTTCGCCTCCCTTGCAGGCGTGAGAAGCGGCTCTGCACCTCCGCTGGCCGCTAGGCCTGTTCTGTCTGTCGTTTGCAGGTCTGTCTACCTAACAGGTGCTGGTGGCGGCTCTGCCCCTCCCCCAAACGGGGTGATGTGTCAGACGGCCACTGGGCCTGTTTTATCAGTGGTCACGGTATCGCCTACCTTGCAGGTGGGTGGGGCAGCTGTGCCCCTCTGCAGGTTTCTGGGCCTGACCTGCCGGTGGGTCGCAGGTCATTCATTTTTTAGTTCTAGTAGTTTTTGTACACCTTTTTGTGTCTTCTATGTATAGAATAATGTCACCCGAAAATAGTGATAATTTGCGTTCTTATTTTCCTATTTTTATGCCTTTTATTTGTTTAGTATGTCTAATTGCTCTGGCCAGTGTTTCGAGAACTATATGGAATAGAAGTGGTGAGAGAGGGCATCCCTGTCTTGTTCCAGATTTTAGAAGAAATGCCTTCAATTTTTCTCCATTCATAATGATGCTAGCCTGAGGCTTAGCATAGATAGCTTTTACAATGTCGAGGTAACTTCCTGTTATCCCTATTTTTTCTAATGTTTTGAACATAAAGGGATGCTGTACTTTGTCAAATGCTTTTTTTGCTTCTATCGAGATGATCATATGGTTCTTATCTTTAAGTCTATTGATGTGGTGAATAACATTTATTGATTTCCGTATATTGAACCATCCTTGCATCCCAGCTATGAATCCTACTTGATCATGGTGCATAATTTTTTTGATGTGCCTTTGTATTCGATTCACCAGAGTTTTATTGAGGATTTTTGCATGTAGGTTCATCAGATATATTGGTCTGTAGTTTTCTTTCTTTGAGGTGTCTTTTTCTGATTTCGGAATCAGCGTGATGTTGGCCTCATAGAATGAATTTGGAAGAGCTCCCTCTTTTTCTCTATGCTGAAATAAGTTGAAAAGTATTGGTATTAAATCTTCTTTAAATGTTTTGTAAAACTCCGCTGTATAGCCATCCGTTCCTGGGCTTTTCTTGGTTTGTAGTCTTTTGATTGCTTCTTCTGTTTCATCCATTGACATTGGTCTGTTTAAATTGTGTGTATCCTTCTGACTCAGTCTGGGAATATCATATGACTTAAGAAATTTATCGATGTCTTCACTATATTCTATTTTATTGGAATATAGGTTTTCTAAATAATTTTCTGATTGTCTTCTGTATTTCGGAAGCATCTGTTGTAATATTGCCTTTTTCATCCCATATGTTAGTAATTTGAGTTCTCTCTCTTCTTCTCTTCATTAGCATGCCTAAGGGTCTGTCGAACATATTTATTTTTTCGAAGAACCACCTTTTAGTTTTGTTAATTTTTTCAATAGTTTCTTTTGTTTCAATTTCGTTGATTTCTGCTCTGATTTTAATTATTTCTTGCTTTCTGCTACATTTTTTGTTGTTTTGCTCTTCCTTTTCTAGGGCTTTGAGTTGAAGTGTGAGCTCATTTATTTGTTCGTTTTTACTTTTTTTCAGGAATGACCTCCAGGCGATGAATTTCCCTCTTAAAACTGCTTTCATTGTGTCCCATAGATTCTGATATATTGTGTCTGTATTTTCATGTATCTCTAAGAATTTTTTGATTTCCTCCTTTATATCTTCTGTAACCCACTGATCATTCAGTAACATATTGTTCATTTTCCATGTGATGTAGGATTTTTCCTTCCTTTTTTTATCATTGGTTTCCAGTTTCATTCCATTATGATCAGAAAAAATTCATGGTATTATCTCAACCCCTGTATATTTACTGAGGGTTGCCCTATGACATAATATATGGTCTATTTTTGAGAAGGATCCACGTGCTACTGAGAAAAAAGTATATCCACTTGATGATGATTGATATATTCGATATATGTCAGTTAAGTCTAGGTTATTGATTGTGATATTGAGTTCTATAGTTTCTTTATTCACTTTTGTTTGGAGGATCTGTCCAATGGTGAGAGAGGTGTGTTGAAGTCACCCATAATTATTGTGTTGTGGTCTATTTCATTCTGGAACTTGAGGTGAATTTGTTTTTTGAACATTGCAGCACCATTATTTGGTGCATAAATATTGATAATTTTTATGTCTTGTTGATGAATGGTTCCTTTTAACAGTATATAATATCCTTTCTTATCCCTTTTGATTAAATTAGTCTTGAAGTCGATTTTATTCGATATGAGCATGGCCACCCCTGCTTGCTTATGGGGAGCGTTGCATGGTATATTTTTTCCAAAACTTGCACCTTCAGCCTGTGTATGTCTTTTCCATTCAGATGTGCCTCCTGGAGGCAATATATTGTTGGATTCATTTTTAATCCAAGTTACCAGCCTATGTCGCGTTATTGGAGAGTTTAAGCCATTAACATTTAGAGTCACTATTGATATATGGTTTGTACTGCCGCTCATGATTGATGATTCATCTTTTTTTTTTTTAATTTAGTTTGTTTCTGCATGATTAGATTTTCCCCCACCCTCAGTCATTACTGAGGCACTTCCCACTGATGGTTTTGGTTGTTGATTTTCATTTCTTCTTCGTGTATTGTTTTGCTCAAGATGCTTTGCAATGCTGGTTTTCTGGCTACAAATTTTTTTACCTTTTGTTTATCATGAAATATTTTTATTTCATCGTCATACCTGCAGCTTAATTTTGCTGGATACAGAATTCTTGGTTGGCATTCATTGTCTTTCAGTGTTTGAAATACGTTGCTCCAGGATCTTCTCGCTTTCAGCGACTGTGATGAAAAATCCATTCTCAACCTTATTGGTTTACCCCTTAATGTAATCTGCCTCCTTTCTCTTAGAGCTATTAATATTTTCTCTTTGTTTTGTATATTGGATATCTTCATAACAATGTGTCTTGGTGTTGGTCTACTGTGATTTTGTGTTCTCCGTGTCCTGTAAGCATGTCCAATTTGTATATCTATTTACTTTGTATTTCTGAAAATATTTCTGTAATTATTTCATTCAATAGATTACTAATTCCCTTGGTTTGAATCTGTGTACCTATCCAGATGACTCATTAATTTTTTTTTATGTTATCCCATATCTCTTGGATGTTTTACTCACGATTTTTTACCAGCCTTTCTGTGTTGGCTAGATTCATTTCAAGATGATATATTTTGTCTTCATTATCTGACATTCTGTCTTCTACTTGCTCCACAGTGTTAGTGATACTCTCAATTGACTTTTTAATTTGGTTTATCGTTTCCTTCATTTCTAGAATTATTGTTTGATTTTTTTATAATCTCTGTCTCCTGGTAAAGATGCATAACTTCTTCTTTTATCTGTTTATGCAATTCATTTTCAATGTGTTCTTTCACTGTTTGGATTTGCTGTCTCGTATCCTCTTTAAGTTTCAATTTCATCTGTCTAAGGTATTCCTTGAGTTCTTTATATGACCATTTTTCTGATGACTATAGGTCCTCCTGAATATTTTGGCTGTCCTTCGTTGTTTGTACTTATTTTCTTCCTTGATTTTTTGTGCTGCTCATGTTACTTCTTGCTCTGTTTGACTGTTGAGTTACTGCTTACTCTTATAAATTTATTTGATGCTTGGAAGAAAAGATATTAGAAGGAAAGGTAAGAAGTCACTAAAGAGAATGAGAGTAGGCAGGTAGAATTCGAGGAAGGGGAAATCAGAAAATTGAAAAGAAATGATAAGACAAAAGAAAAAATAGAAAAGAAAGAAAGAAAGAAAAAAATTTAAAAATAATGATCATTTAAAAGATGTAAATTAAAGTTTAAAATAATAATAATAATAAAATAAAAATATTTAAAAAATGAAAACATATTAAAAAGTTAAAGTACAACAACAAAAAATATGAATTTACATAAAGAATCTAAACCCCACACTCAGTAGGCCTCAAGTTGGAGAAGTAGAGCAGTATTAACGCCAGGCCTATTTTTTCACTTCTGTTTCACAGGAAGGCAGTCCAGGCAACCCTGATGTTAGGCAAATGAGGGGCAAGGGAGCTTATTTTGGACACGGACGTGGGCTGTGTACCTCATGGAAACCTCCAGCCGGAGGTTATGATGAGTGTCTACATGGAAGAAGATGAGGGCCATGTTGGGGTGTTTAGGTTTTAACTGTGAACATTTGTATGGCGGTAGGAAGAGATGACTGGGTACACCTGTGCTTGAACTCTTGTGTGATTCAACATAGAGACTGAGTTCTGGAATTGACCTCAGAGAAGTATTGCCATGGATTGTGTTGGGCTTTTAGAAGGCCATGCATGAGAGTCGCCCTTGGAAAGTGAGATCTACGCCCAAGTTGGCTTTCCACAGAGCAAAGGGAATCTCAGCCAGGATATCACATGATTTTATTCTGAAAGAATTGGCAGCCATAGTTGAGAGTGAAAACACACATGGACCTCACATTGTAGACCTCAATGGGTCTGGCTTCATGTGACCTTTTGGCCACCCTTTGGGAAGCCTTGCCTCTGAGAGTTCTCCAGAGCTTTCATTGAAGTGAGCTTACTCAACATTTAATGGTTAATGAATGAATTGAAACCCACAGTGCCTACATCTTCTTCCTTGAATAATGGCTAGATGAATACCATGAAATTTTTGAAATTCCCAAGACTAGGTGTCACAGGAGAACCTTTGGATGTCCTCTAGCTGATCATGAGAATACAAGACATTGCCTTTATTGACTGGGTTTCATGAAAATGGTGTATAACAGAGATGCAAGTAAGTTGGAACCTGCTGAGTAGTGTTCCTAGAGCCGTGGCGGGCAGGTGTGTGATAAAATATCTCTGGTGTGGCCATGTTTATCTGCCATTGGTGTCCAAATAACTTGTGACTGACATTTTGCAGCCAGTAGACCCTTATATGTAAAAGAATCTTGTTATATGGAGAGGTTTCAGGGCAATGTTCAGAATCAGGTTGCTATGGTCAATGTTGCAAGCTATGTGGGATAGAAGCCTGGTTGGTGCATTCTCCAACAGAACCCAACCCACCACAACTGAAAGAACTCCCTACAGCACTGTGTCCCAGTTGAACTCTTTTTATTTCATGAAGCAAATACCACACTCCTAGTGCAACAGCAAAAAACACCACAAAGAGTGGAGGATGACCAAATGGCTTCACAGTCCAGATGAGGAGACACTTGCCCTCAGTGGCCACAGTTTACCTTCAAAGAGAAAATTCAGCACTGCTGCCTCATGTTCATCGGAAAATAAGAAACCATGTCATCCATGTAACATAGATGCAGACCCAGCTTTGATGGTCTCACTACAAAGGAAGCTAATGCTCCTGACAACAAAATATATTTCAAGTGCTCACCCTCAGAGGTAGTTTCTCCAGATGTTAGGCCAGCAGAGCTTCATGTTTGTGGAGTGTTTACCCTGTCCCTTACTTTTGGAAACTCCTCTACCACCTCCAAATTTGTGAACTCCTGAGCATTTTCTATAACAGGAATGTATTCACAGATTTTCTAACTCTTCTCCTCTAATTGTGTCTTACATGGGGCGAAGGTAATGCCAAGGCATTGTTCTGAATGAGAGTGGGAAGATTTTTGTGTAGCACATATTTGCATACACATTGGATACATTTTCCAATTTTCCATTCGAAATACTGAATCCCTGACACTAACAAATTCCCTTCTAGACTTTTACTTGTAATCTTAATATGATGGAGAAAAATAACCCAAACAAAATAGAAATACAAGAGGTTCACAGGAGGCATGGTGTATAGTTGGACTTGCCTTTCCTATGATAAATGGTAGGTGCTATAAATCTAGCAAATTTTTATTGAAACAGTTCTTTATGTGTTTTAAAAGTTAACAAATATGTGAATAACTGTCTCCCTTTCTCTGTAGTCTATTCAGCACATGTATTTTTTTATGCACATATTGAATTCTACCTGGTATCACACATACATTTTTTGAGGTGGCTGACTTGGCAGATACAAACTGTAAGAAAAGATCACTCCTACTAAACGCTGTTGGAACTGAAAATTCAACATATGGGTCAGCTTTCTAGTTGAACAACATAAATTGATGTTCAGGAAAATGAGTATTTTTGGATCTGTGGATGATATATATTTCATGGTGAATTTCAATTGGCATACATAATGCTACTTTTTAATGTCACTCTCTCTGTGTGTATCTATCTATCTATCTATCTATATATATATATATATATATGTATTCACTCTCCAGATTTTTCAAAATATGAAATGTATTTGTCTTATTTTACACTCCCTAAATTCATTCATATTTATGTATGTGGATTTATAATCAACTTTTCACAAGTTTATTCTCAGAAATGTTCATCCACCTGAAATACATATTCGTTTCCAGTACTGAAAACTAACTTCAGGGGATCATATGATGGCAGCGAAAGAAGTGCATCAACCCCATATACAGCATCACTGTGCAAGAGAATGACGAATTTCCAGCAAAATTTGGGTGCTCCAAAACCTAGTGGAAGTATTTCCATCTCATGAGGATTAGCTACGGGGCTCAAACGTGAGTGATTTGTCCGCATAGAGCGTCATGCTGCTTATTCAGCAAATCGCCGTGCGGCTAGAGTCTGTGGCGCATGCTGGCAAACAATGAGATAGCAACACAAATATTCAGTGGTGCGGATTCTGTGGGCTCCAGCCAGCTGTACAATCACTGTGCTCATTGCTGAATTCTGGGTTTGAGACCGGGGAAGGACGCGGTCCAATTCGGTTTTCCACACCAGTCAGACCACAGAGGAAGCCAGGGGCCACCATCTTGGAGAGCTGACGTCACCATTCCTGTTTTCAACTCATAGCAGCTCATTCAGCTATAGAACAGGTAATCTCAGGCTGCCATTCGCCTGTGTCTCGGAGACAAATTACTCAGGCCTGTTCCTATCAGAACATACACCAAGCCCAGAGCGGCCGAATTCTGGCTCCTGGAACTGATCAGGCCCAGGGCTAAAGAACCCGCGGAAACTCCTTCTCGGTCTAGGTCTTGCTGAATACTGTGGAGGTAAATACCTACCTAGCCTTCATAGGCAGTGGCAACAGGATTGAGACGGGGCTTGTGAGGGCTGGTCAGGACTCACCCATTGCTTTGGTCATCCGGCAAAGGGAACGAAATGCTGCCATTCGCATGGGATACCAACATGTTAGAGATCTGATGTCATCACAAAGTGGTGGAGGAGATAACTTCATCGATACCAGCGGTGACAGAAACAGTTGGTCTCCTGGTAAAAAAAGTGAGTCACAAACACCCGAGTCTCTCTCACTTTGTCTTCAAGCCAGAGGGGCAGAGCAGAGCCGCCGCCCATGCCCGGCACAGGCCCAGCGACCTGCAGGCGTGGTAGTCATGTCATCCCAATTGGAGTAGTGACAGAGCAGAGCTGCTGCCCGTGCCTGGAACAGGCCCATCAACCAGCAGGCGTGGTAGTCACGTCACCCCAATTGGAGTAGGGGCAGAGCAGAGCCACCGCCTATGCCCAGAACAGGCCCAATGACCCGCTGGTGTGGTAGACACGGCACCCCTATTGGAGTAGTGGCAAAGCAGAGCCTTCTCCCGCGCCCAGTACAAGCCCAGCGGCCCACCAGCGTGGTTGTTAGGTCACCCCAATAGGAATAGGGGCAGAGCAGAGCCACTGCCCAAAACAAAACAGTTTCAACAAGCAGAGAGAAACGCGAGCAGTATGAAAAGACAAGGAAATAAAGGACCACAAGCAATGCAGGTCAACACAACTTTAGAAGAGGTAATAGCTGCATCAGATGGAATGTCAGATAAAGAATTCAGGATACTCATGCTTTAGATGATCTGGAGTCTCAAGGAAGACATTAGACAACAAAATCAGACAATTAAAGATCACTTCGACAATGAATTACATAAACAAATCCAATAAGCAAAAGATCAACTATATAGGGAGATAGAGGTTGTAAAAACAAACAAACAGAAATCCTAGAATTGCAGGAAGGAATAATCCAACTTAAAAACTCAATTGAGAATACTACCAGGAGAGTAGAACACTTAGAACATAGAACATCAGACAATAAAGACAAAGTATTTCAACTTGAAAAGAACATAGACCACTCAGCAAGACTGTTAAGAAACCACGAGCAGAATATCCAAGAAATATGGGATAACATAAAGAGGCCAAACTTAACAGTCATTGGGATACAGGAAGGTATAGAGGTCCAAACCAAAGGAATGAGCAACCTATTCAATGAAATAATACGAGAAAACTTCCCAGACTTGATAAATAAAACAGAATCCCAAGTCCTAGAAGCCTACAGAACGCCGAATGTGCAAAATCATAAGAGAGCCACAACTAGACACATTATAATGAAGATGCCCAACAAACAGAAAAAAGAGAGAATTTTAAAAGCTACAAGAGAAAGGAAGCAGATTACGTTTAAGGGTAAACCAATCAGGATAACAGCTGATCTTTCAACACAGACTCTGAAAGCTAGAAGATCCTGGAATAACATATTTCAAACACTGAAAGAAAATGGTTTCCAACCAAGAATTGTGTATCTAGCGAAATTAAGCTTCAGTATGGAAGATGAAATTAAAACCTTCCTCGATAAACAAAAGTGAAAAGAATTTGCAGCTAGAAAACCATCTCTTCAAAACATCCTCGGCAAAACATTGCAGGAAGAGGAAATGGAAAATAACAATGAAAACCAACAGTGGGAGGTAGGACATTAAAGGGGGGAAAATAATCAAAGAGGAAAACAAACCATGTTTAGTAACATAAATAAACAAATATGGCTGGAAGAACAACCCATATCTCAATAATAACCCTAAATGTTAATGGCTTAAACTCACCAATGAAGACACACTGGCTAGTAGAATTGAACAAAAAACAAGACCCAACAATATGCTGCCTACAGGAGATGCATTTGATAGGAAAATGCATACATAGACTGACGGTGAAAGTTTGGGAAAAATCATATCACTCATATGGACTTCGGAAACAAGCAGGAGAGTCCATACTCATATCAAATAAAATAGATTTTGAGCCAAAGTTAATCAAAAGGGATAAAGAGAGACACTACATACTGCTCAAGGGAACCATACACCAACAAGAGACAGCAATCATTAATATATATGCCCCAAACAATGGTGCAGCTATGTTCATCAAACAAACTCTTCTCAAGTTCAAGAGTCTAATACACCACAATACAGTAATCATGGGAGACATGAACACACCTCTCTCATCACTGGACAGATCTTCCAAACAAGGAATAAGGAATAAGGAAACTATAGAACTCAATAACACAATTAATAACCTAGACTTATTTGAGATATGTAGAATATAACACCCAACATCAAACAGTTACCTTTTTTTCTCAGCAGCACATGTATCCTTCTAAAAAATGATCATATATTATGTCACAGGGCAACTCTTAGACAATATAAAGGAGTACAGATAATACCATGCATATTATCTGATCATAATGGAATGAAACTAAAAATCAATGATAAAAGAAGGAAGGAAAAATCATGCATCACTTGGAGAATGAACAATAGGTTACTGAGTGATCAATGGGTTATAGAAGACATCAAGGAGGAAATTTAAAAATTCTTAGAGATAAATGAAAACACAGACACAACATATCGGAATCTATGGGACACATTGAAAGCAGTTCTAACAGGAAAATTCATTGCTTGGAGTTCATTCCTTAAAAAAAGAAACAACCAACAAATAAATGATCTCATACTTCATCTCAAAATCCTAGAAAAAGAAGACGAAAGAAACAGCAAAAGAAGTAGAAGGCAAGAAATAATTAAAATCAAAGCTGAAATTAATGAAATTGAAACAAAAGAAACAATTGAAAAAACTTGACAAAAGTAGAAGTTGGTTCTTTGAAAAAATAAATAAAATTGACAGACCCTTAGCCATGCTATGAAAGAGAAGAAGAGAGAACTCAAATTACTAGCATAAGGGATTAAAAAAGAAAATATCACAAGAGATATTTCTGAAATACAGAAGATAATCAGAAATTATTTTTAATCCTTATACTCCAAACAAATAGAAGACAGTGAAGGCATCGATAAATTTCTTAAGTCATATGATATGCCCATATTGATTCAGGAGGATATAGACAACATCAACAGACCAATATCAATTGAGGAAATAGAAGAAACCATCAATCCACTACCAACTTAGAAAAGCCCAGGACCGTATGGGTATACAGCAGAGTTTAACAAAACCTTTAAAGAGGAACAAATACCAATATTTTTCAAGGTGTTTCAGGAAATTGAAAAAGAGGGAGATTCTTCCAAATTCATTCTACGAGGCCAAGATCACCCTGATTCTTACACCAGACAAAGACACTTCAAAGAAAGAAAACTACAGACCAATATCTCTAATGAACCTACACGAAAAAATCCTCAATAAAATTCTGGCGAATTGGATACAAAAACATATCAAAAAAATTGTGAATCCTGATCAAGTAGGATTCATCCGTGTGATGCAAGGCTGGTTCAATATACGGAAATCAATAAATGTTATTCACCACATCAATAGACTTAAAAATAAGAACCATATGATCATCTCGGTAGATGCAAAAAAAGCATTCTATAAAGTACAGCATTCTGTTATGTTCAACACTCTAGAAAAACTAGTGATAAGAGGAACATACCTCAATATTGTAAAAGCAATCTATGCTAAGCCTCAGGCTAGCATCATTCTGAATGGAGAAAATTTGAAGGTATTCTCTCTAAAATCTGGAACAAGACAGGGATGCCCTCTCTCACCACTTCTGTTCAACATTGTTCTCGAAACACTAGCCAGAGCATTTAGACAGACGAAAGAAATAAAAGGCGTAAAAATTGGAAAAGAAGAACTTAAATTATCAGATCACATGATTCTATGTCTAGCAGTCCCAAAAGGGTCTACAAAGAAACTAATAGAGCTAATAAATGAATTCAGCAAAGTGGCAGGATATAAAATCAACATGCATAAATCTAAGGCATTCCTGCATATCAGCGACAAATCCTCTGAAATAGAAATGAGGACAACCACTCCATACACAATATCTTAAAAAAAATAATAATAATTAGGAATCAACCTAACAAAAGATGTGAAAGTCTTATACAATGAAAACTACAGAACCCTAAAGAGAGAAATAGAAGAAGATCTTAGAAGATGTAAAAATATATCCTGTTCATGGATAGGCAGAACTAATATCATCAAAATGGTGATATGACCAAAAGTTCTCAATAGGTTTAATGCAATGCCAATCAAAATCCAAACGGAATTTTTTCTAGAAATAGAGAAAGCAATCATGAAATTCATATGGAAAAATAAAAGACACAGAATAACAAAAACAACACTAAGCAGGAAGTGTGAATCAGGCGGCATAGCGATACCAGACTTCAAACTATACTACAGAAAAATAGTAACAAAAATACCATGGTAATGGTACCAAAACAGGCAGGTGGACCAATGGTTCAGAATAGAGGACACAGAAACCAAGCCAGGAAACTACAACTATCTTATATTTGATGGAGGGGCTAAAAGCATGCAATGAAGGAAAATAGCATCTGCAAAAAATGGTGCTGGGAAAACTTGGAATCCATATGTAACAAAATGAAACTGAATCCCTTTCTCTCGCCATGCACAAAAGTTAACTCAAAATGGATCAAGGAGCTTGATATCAAATCAGAGACATGGCGTCTGATAGAACAAAAAGTTGGCTACAATTTACATACTGTGGGGTCGGGCTCCAAATTCCTGAATAGGACACCCATAGCACAAGAGTTAATAACTAGAATCAACAAATGGGACTTACTCAAACTAAAAAGTTTTTTATCAGCAAAAGGAACAATAAGAGAGGTAAATAGGGAGCCTAAATCCTGGGAACAAATCTTTACTCCTCACACTTCAGATAGAGCCCTAATATTCAGAGTATACAAAGAACTCAAAAAAATAGACAATAAGATAACAAATAACCCAATAAACAAATGGGCCAAGAACCAGAACAGACACTTCTCAGAGAAGTACATACAATCAAAAAACAAGTACATGAAAAAATGCTCACCATCCCCAGCAGTCAGAGAAATGCAAATCAAAACCACCCTAAGATACCATCTCATTCCAGTAAGATTGGCAGCCATTATGAAGTCAAACAACAACAAGTGCTGGTGAGGATGTGGAGAAACAGGTACACTTGTACATTATTGGAGGCACTGCTAATTGGTAGAGCCAATTTGGAAAGCATTATGGAGATTTCTTGGAAAGCTGTGAATGGAACTACCATTTGACCCAGCTATTCCTCTTCTCGGTCTATTCCCTAAAGACCCTAAAAGAGCATGCTACAGGGACACTGCTACATTGATGTTCATAGCAGCACAATTCACAATAGCAAGACTGTGGAACCAACCTAGATGCTGTTCAATAGAAGAATGGATAAAAAAAATGTGGCACTTATACACAATGGAGTATTACTCTGCTTTAAAAAATGACAAAATCATAGAATTTGCAGGAAAATAGATGGCATTAGAGCAGATTATGCAAAGTGAAGCTAGCCAATCCCTAAAAAACAAATGCCAAATGCCTTCTTTGATAAAAGGAGAGTAACTACGAACAGAGTAGGGATGAAGAGCATGAGAAGAAGATTAATATTAAATAGGGATGAGAGGTGGGAGAGAAAGGGAGAGGGAAGGGAAATTGCATGGAAATGGAAGTAGACCCTCAGGGTTATACAAAATTACATAAAAGAGGATGTGAGGGGAAAGGGAAAAATAATACAAAAGGGAGAAATTTATTACAGTAGAGGGGGTAGAGAGAGGAGAGGGGAAGAGAGCGGAGGGGAGGAGGGATAGTAGAGGATAGGAAAGGCAGCAGAATACAATAGACACTAGTATGGCAATGTGTCAATCAATTGATGTGTAACTGATGTGATTCTGCAATCTGTATACGGGGTAAAAATGGGAGTTCATAACCCACTTGAATCAAAGTGTGAAATATGATATATCAAGAAATAAATAATGTTTAGAACAACCATAAAAAATTAAAAAAAAAAAGAAAACTAACTTCGGTGAATGAGGCACGTGAATCCTAATATTTCTACAGTAACTGACCAAGTTTAACATCAATGCAAGTAGATTCCAATGGACATGATGTGTATTTTTACGTTAATTTTTATTCAAAACTGGTACAATTTCATCAGTTTATGCACATCATAGGATATATATTTCATAAAAAATTTAGCAAATTTATAGGCATTTGTTTCACTTTCAATCACTTCCTGCTTCAAAACACATGTATTCCTCCATATTTCTTGACTGGTCTTTGCATGAGAATTCTTTCCGAACACATTATTTTCGATTTCCATAATCACTTTTGAAGCAAACTTCACACACTCTTCATGATAAATCAAAACACTAATATTACCATTAGATGTATAACTGGTTGGAATGAATGAATATATATCAATATAAGATTTATTGTATATTTTCAGATATCAATTCAATCCATTATTTAAAGTTGGAACCAGTTATATTATTTATTCACAGTATGGTGTATTCATGCTTAATCTCTATATTCATGGACACAGGGTACACCTCTTTGTACCCCCAATACAAATTTTACGTCTTCAGTATATTGCTCCCAGAAATGGTGGTAGAAATACTCATGTCACCTGATCTACATATAGATTTTATCACAGTAATATTCTGGACAAAAAATGTAAAGGTCACACTTATGATTGTACCAAAGACTAAATGGAAAGTGATCATGGATTACTAAAAACATCCTTGTCCAGGTTGCCTAATGCTCTCAAATGTCAATCCTATTGGTTACTACATATTTGTTTCTTCCTAAGATTATATATTCAAACTCAACCCTGGTGAAAATGTCTACTCCTATCACTCACTTAATACTTTGCCTGATTTCATAATGTCTCTATTGTTATCTGCTTTTCTACATATTTTCCCAATTTCATCATAGTGACTGACTCTTCATATGTGCTGACATTTACATTCACTCTCTATCCGAAACCCTATAGCTAAAGAATTTTTAGTCCCAATCCTACACTCACTCTTCTTCCTAAACCTACCGACTATCTTCCTAATTCTACTGACTATCCCTTTGGATTGGATGTTCTCTTCTACATTCAAACATCCAAGGTACAAGGTCCTATGCCATTGTATATCAAATTGTCTGAGACATCTTTGCAGAATATAATTCAAAACTAAGTATCCCAATTAAGGGCCCAATGCCCTTCTGGGCTTCAAATCATACCTAGATTTTTGTTTTCATACTTATATTTCACCTCAATGTTCTTGTAAATATCGCAGGTTCCCAATACCATTATTTATCACACAGAATGATTGCTAACCCAAATCGAACCTGTTATTAAGCCTAAACATACACTGTTTCCTCAATCTCATTTTACAGAAGAGCAGGGATAGAGTCGTTCTTACAATACAGGAAAGTAGGGGACATTCCACCTGCTGAGAACCTCAAAGGTCCATTCAGAAATGATACCTGGAGAAGATGTAGGCAGCTATGAAGGACCTGAGAGAGCAAAAGTCATCTTCCATGGCAAACAACCTGGTCAGGATGAAGGGATGTGTCTGAATCAGCCTCTCTCTTTTTATTGTAGAGAAGATGGACCAAACCAGGCCTGTGTGGAGAGCTGCTGCTGGGTGCCTATGGTTGACATACCATTCTACCTTGTGAAAGTGTCACAGGAAGTAGGGGCAGCCTCCATCTCATGGGACACTTGGAAGCAACTGTTAGGACAAAGTGGTTGCCAAGGCAGTGACCTCATTCAGTTCCAAAGAAAGTGATATACCTCATTTCCTTGGTGATGGAACTCTCTGAACTTTGTATCCAAGAATCCAGGCACCCCGAGGCAGCCCCAGTCCCAGTGGACTCACTTGTTTGGATTTACCAAGGACAGAGTCAGTCTTTCTTGGTACCTACCGATGTGAGGATGGCCAAATGCCAGGAGAGCTCTGAAGAGGGACCTTTCCAGAAGAAGCAGGTAGTGGCTCACCCCTTTTTCTTGACAACTTCACAGAGTTGGCCAAGGAAACCAGATCTGAGAGAGGTCAGGCCATGTTCTGAGAATAGGTAGGAAAGTTGGTTTGTTTGGTTTGGAGTGGATTGTTTTTAGTAAGTCGTTTGACCAGGCAAGTGTTTCTATGTCTGTGTATCCCACTGTGTCCATTGTTGTAGACATTAGAAAAGAGAATGCATTAATGGATGCGTCCAGTCTACTATAAATCTTCCCATAATTCAACCTGCCCAATTTATGAATGGACTGCAGCTTGTCTTATCGAGAGGCAACACATTCTATCTTCCTAAGTTCCTGTTTTCTTCCTGAATTCTGGCCACTCTCCAGAATAGGCTCATGGTTTTGTGTCCAAGATATGCACTACTACAAGCTCTGTGACATGGCCATGTACTGGATAGCGGAAGAGAATGGCCAGCCTTTCAGAAAACTCAGATATCAGTGTGAACAGAAATGTCTCAGTGGAAAAACCCCGCTTTGGGCCTTTTGCTTACCTATTGTTCTGTTGCACTGAATGTCAGGAAAGACTTGGTCTCAGGCCACCCCTTTGTGAAGCCTGAAGAAAGAGTTTTCAAATGGAAATGAATGGGCATCACCTGTGGCTCTTTGCTTAATTGCTTTGTAAAGGGATGTGGCTGAATTAGCCTCTTGGCCTGTGTGTGGCTGTGTCTTACATTCTCAGCACCTGATGGATCTAAAGAATGATCCCATGTGTGCATCAAAAACCATAATGGCAAAAAGATCAGTCATTGTGGATGAAGTCTCTTGCCTTCCTCTGTTAGGTTCCTGACCTCTGTCAAGTGAGAAAATGGATTCTTTGGGTCAAAAGAGTTCCTCAAAGCCCTGCAGAGGTGCTTGGGGTTTCGCATGACTCCAAATCACAAAGAATCTATACCTGAAAATTAGTAGGCCTCAAATTGGAGAAACAGAGCATTATTAATGACAGGCTTATTTGATCACTCCTGGTTCACAGGAAGGGTGTCCAGGCCACCCTGACTTTAGGCAAATGAGGGGCAAGTGAGCTTATTTTGGACACTTTCTTGGGCTTCGCCCCTCATGAAAATCTTCAGCCAGACATTATGATGAATGACAATATGTAAGAAGATGAGGGCCATGTGGGAGTCTTTTCGTTTTAATTTTGGTCATTTGTGTGGCGGTTGGAAGAAATGACTTTGTCCACCTGGGCTTGAACTCTGGTGTGATTCCCCTTAGAGACTGAGTTGTGGAACTGACCTTAGAGAAGTATTGCATTGAATTTTGTTGGGATTTTAGGAGGCCACGCATAAGAGTCACCCTTGGAACTGAGATCTAGGCCCAGCGTTGCTTTCCACAGATTTTTCAATTTCTGAAAGAAGTGACCTCACCTCACTTCCTTGGTGATGGAACTCTCTGATCTTGGGATCCAGGAATTCAGGCAAAAAAGCCAGGGCCAGTTCCAGTCCGAGTGGTCTCATTTGTTTGGATTTACCAAGGACAGAGTCAGTCATTCTTGGTACCTACTCATGTGAGGATGGCCAAATGGCAGGAAATCTCTGAAGAGGGGCCTTTCCTGAGAAAACAGGTAGTGGCTCACAGCTGGCTCCTGACAATTAAATAGAGTTGGCCATGGAGTCCAAATCTGAGACAGGAGTGGCCATTTCGGGGGAACATAGTATGGCCCATAAGTCAGAGGACACTCAAGATAGTCAAAGACCTACTTGGCAGAAGGAGGTGCCTTTGTAGGTTTGGTTGTGGTTTTGTGGTTTTGTCTCATGTTCTGAAAATAGGCAGGGAAGTCGGTTTGTTTGGTTTGGAGTGAACTGTTTCTAGTAAGTCGTTTGGCAAGGCGAGTGTTTCTATGTCTGTGTATCCCACTGTTATCTATGGTTGTAGACATTAGAAAAGATATTGGATCAATGGATATGTCCTGTTTAGTAGAAAGCTTCCCAGAATTCATCCTGCACAATTTATGAATGGACTGCGGCTTGCCTTATCAATTGGCTACACCTGCTATCTTCCTAAGTTCCACTTTTCTTCCTGAATTCTGGCCACTCTCTAGAATAGGCTCATGGTTTTTTGTGCAAGATATATACCACCTCCAAGCTCTGTGACATGGCCATGTACTGGATAGCTCAAGGGAATGGCGAGCATCACAGAAAACTCAGAAATCACTATGACCATTAAAGACTCAGTGGAGAAACCCTGCTTTGGGCCTTTTGGTTACCTATTGTTCTGTTGCCCTAAATGTCAGGAAGGTCTTTGCCTTAGGCCACCCCTTTGTGAAGCCTGAAGAAAACAGTTTTCAAATGGAAATGAATGGGCATCACCTGTGGCTCTTTGCTTAATTGCTTTGAAAAAGATGTGTCTCATTCAGACCATTGGCCCTGTGTGAGGCTGTTGCTTAGTTTCTCATCACCTGATGGATCTAAAGAAAGATTCCATGTGTACATCCAAAACCAAAGTGGCAAAAAGAGCAGTCATTGTGGATGAAGTCTCTCGTCTTCCTCTGTAAGGTTCGTGACCTCCATCAAGTGAGAATAGGGATCCTTTGTCTCAAATGAGTTCCTCAAAGCCCTGCAGATTCTATCCCCTAGGTGCTTGGGTTTTATCATGACTCCAGTTCACATAAAGAATCTAAAACCCACAGTCAGTAGTCCTCAAATTGGAGAAGCGGAGCAGTATTAATGGCAGACCTATTTGATCACATCTTGTTCACAGGAAGTGTGTACAGCCACCCTCAGTTTAGTCAAATTAAGGGGCACGGGAGCTTATTTTTGACACTGGCTTGGGCGGAGCCCCTTATGGAATCCTCCAGCCAGAAGTTATGATGAGTGTCTATATGGAAGAAAATGTGGGTCATGTGGGAGTGTTTTGGTTTTAATTGTGGTCATTTGGGTGGTGGTTGGAAGTGACGACTGGGTCCACCTGGGCTTGAACTCTGGTGTGATTCCCCTTAGATACTGAGTTGAGGTACTGACCTCAGAGAAGTATTGCCATGAATTGAGTTGGGATATTAGGAGGCCACGCATGAGATTTGCCCTTGGAAACTGAGATCTAGGCCCAGGTTGGCTTTGCACAGAGCACTTGGAATCTCAGCCAGGGTATCACATAATTTTATTCTGAAAGACTTGGCAGCCATAGTTGAGAGTCAAAACACACATGGACCTCACATTGTAGACCTCAATGTGCATAGCATCATGTGATCATTGGCCACTCTTTAGGAAGCCATGCTTATGAGAGTTCTCCAGAGCTTTCATTGAAATGAGCATCCTCACCATTTAATGGTTCCTGAATGAAGTGAAACCCACAGTGCCTTCAACTTCATCCTTGAAAAATGGCTAGATAAATACCGTGAAATTTTTTTAAATTTCCATGACCAGGTGGCACTGGAGAACCTTTGGATATCCTGTTGCTGACTATGAGTATACCAGACAGTGCCTGATGGACTGGGTTTCCAGAAAATGGTGTAGAGCAGAGATGCCAGTAATTTGGAGCCTGCTGAGTAGTGGGCATAGAGCTGCAGTCGGCAGGTGTGTGATAAATCATCTGTGGTGGAGCCATGTGGATCTTCCATTGGCTTCCAAATTGCTTGTGACTGACATGGTGCAGCGAGCAGACCCTTATATGTAAAGGCGTATTTTTATTTGTAGAGTTTTTAGGGCAATGTTCAGAATCACGTTGCTATGGTCAAGAGGCAAGCTATTTGGGATAGAACCTTGGTGGGTGCATTCTCCTGCAGACCCTGACCCACCACACGTGAGAAACTCCCTCCAACACTTTGGCCCAGGTGGACTCCTTGTATTTTGTGAAGCAAATACCAAACTAACAGTGCAGCAGCAAGAAACACCACAAAATGTGGAGGATGACCAAATGGCTTCACAGTCCACACGGGGAGACACTTAGCCCCCAGTGACCACAGTTTACCTACAAAGATTGAATTCAGCACTGCTGACTCATGTTCATTGGAACATAAGAAACCATGTCCTCCAGGTCACATAGATGCAGACCCAGCTTTGATGCTCTCATTACAAAGGAATCTAAAGCTCCTGACAACAACATATATTTCAAGTGCCCAACCTCAGTGGCAGTTTCTGAAGAAGTCTTTAGGCCAGCAGAGCTCCATATTTGTGGAGTGTTTACCCTGTCCCTTACTTTAGTAAACTACTCTACCACCTCCAATGTTGTGAACTTTTGAGCATATTAAATTCCAGCTATGTATTCCCAGATTTTCTAACTCTTCTCCTCTAATGATGTATTACTTGGGGCGAGGGTAATGTCAAGGCATTGTTCTGGAAGAGAGTGAAATATTTCTCCATGTGTTTTTTTTTTTCAATTATTTTATTTCATATTATTTTTTTATTTTTTTAATTGGGTGTTCAAAACATTACAAAGCTCTTGACATATTATATTTCATACATTAGATTCAAGTGGGTTATGAACTCCCATTTTTATCCCAAATACGGATTGCAGAATCATATGTGTTACACATCTGCATTTTTATAATGCCCTATTAGTAACTGTTGTATTCTGCTACATTTTCTATCCTCTAGTATCCCCACTCCCCTCCCATCTTCTCTCTCTACCCCATCTACTGTAATACATTTATATCTTTGTTAATTTTCCCATTCCCCTCACAACCTCTTATATGTAATTTTGTGTAACAATGAGGGTCTCCCTACATTACCATGCAATTTCCTTTATCTCTCTCTTTCCGACCCCCACCTCATGTCTCTGTTTAATGTTGATCTTTTCTTCCTGCTCTTCCTCCCTGCTCTGTTATTAGTTGCTCTCATTATATCAAAGAAGACATTTTTATTTGTTTTTTAGGGTTTGGCTAGCTTCACTAAGCATAATCTGCTCTAGTGCCATCCATTTCCCTGCAAATTCAATGATTTTGTCATTTTTTAATGATGCATAATACTCAATGGTGTATAAATGCCACATTTTTTTATCCATTCATCTACTGAAGGGCATCTGGGTTGGTTCCACAGTCTAGCAATTTTGAATGGTGCTGCTATGAACATCAATGTGGCAGTATCCCTGTAATATGCTCTTTTAAGGTCTTCAGGGAATAGTCTGAGAAGGGCAATAGCTGGGTCAAATGGTGGTTCCATTCCCAGCTTTCCCAGGATTCTCCATACTGCTTTTCAAATTTGCCACAACAGTTTGCAGTCCCACCAGAAATGTACAAGAGTACCCTATTCTCCACATCCTCGCCAGCACTTGTTGTTTGACTTCATAATGGCTGCCAATCTTACTAGAGTAGGATGGTTTCTTAGGGTGATTTTAATTTGCATTTCTCTGACTGCTAGAGATGGTGAGCATTTTTTCATTTACTTACTGATTGATTGTATGTCCTCCTCTGAGTAGTGTCGGTTCAGGTCCATGGCCCATTTTTTGATTGGGTTATTTATCATCTTATTGTCTAATTTTTTGAGTTCTTGGTATACTCTGGATATTAGGGCTCTATCTGAAGTGTAAGGAGTAAAAATTTGTTCCCATAATTTAGGCTCCCTATTTACCTCTCTCATTTTTTATCCTGCTGAGAAAAAACTTTTCAGTTTATGTAAGTCCCATTTGATGATTCTTGTTATTAACTCTTCTGCTATGGGTGTCCTGTTAAGGAATTTGGAGCCCGGCCCCACATTATGTAGATCGGAGCCAACTTTTTCTTGTATCAGATGCAGAGTCTCTTATTTGATATCTAGCTCCTTGATCCACTTTGAGTTAACTTTTGTGCATGGCAAGAGGAGGGGATTCGGTTTCATTTTGTTGCATATGGATTTCCATTTTTTACAACACCATTTGTTGAAGATGCTATATTTCCTCCATTGCATGCTTTTAGCTCCTTTATCAAATATAGCATAGTTGTAGCTTTGTGAATTAGTCTTTGTGTCCTCTATTCTGTACCATTGGTCAACCTGCCAGTTTTGGTACCAGTGCCATGCTGTTTTTGTTAATATTGCTCTGTAGTATAGTTTTAAGTCCGGTATCGCTATACCGCCTGATTCACACTTCCTGCTAGAATTGCTTTTGCTATTCTGGGTCTTATATTTTTCCATATGAATTCCATGATTGCTTTATCTATTTTTACAAGAAATGCCATTGGGATTTTGATTGGCATTGCATTGAACCTATAGAAAACTTTTGGTAATTTCGCCATTTTGATGATGTTAGTTCTGCCTATCCAGGAACAGGGTATATTTTTCCATCTTCTAAGATCTTCTTCTACTTCTCTTTTTAGGGTTCTGTAGTTTTCATTGTATAAGTCTTTCACCTTTTTTGTTTGGTTGATTTTTAAGTATTTAATTTTTTTGAGGGTATTGTGAATGGAGTGTTTTTCCTCATTTCTGTTTCAGGAGGTTTGTCGCTGATATACAGAAATGCCTTTGATTTATGCGTTTTGATTGTATATCCTGCCACTTTGCTGAATTCATTTATTAGTTCTAGTAGTTCTTTTGTAGACCCTTTTGGGTCTTCTATGTATAGAATCATGTCACCAGGAAATAGTGATAATTTTCGTTCTTATTTTCCTATTTTTATGCCTTTGATTTCTTTCGTCTGTCTAATTGCTCTGGCCAGTGTTTTGAGAACTATATTGAATAGAAGTGGTGACAGAGGGCATCCCTGTCTTGTTCCAGATTTTAGAGGGAATGCCTTCAATTTTTCTCCATTCATAATGATGCTAGCCTGAGACTTAGCATAGATAGCTTTTACAATGTCGAGGTTAGTTCCTGTTATCCCTATTTTTCTAATGTTTTGAACATAAAGGGATGCTGTACTTTGTCAAATGCTTTTTCTGCATCTATCGAGATGATCATATAGTTCCTATCTTTAAGTCTATTGATGTGATGAATAACATTTATTGATTTTCTTATATTGAACCATCCTTGCATACCAGGGATGAATCCTACTTGATCCTGGTGAACAATTTTTTTGATTTGCCTTTGTATTCGATTAGGCAGATTTTTATTGAGGATTCTTGCATCTAGGTTAATCAGATATATTGGTCAGTAGTTCTCTTTCTTTGAGGTGTCTTTTTCTGGTTTTGGAATTAGGGTGATGTTGGCCTCATAAAATGAATTTGGCAGAGCTCCCTTTTTTTCTATTTCCTGAAATAACTTGAAAAGTATTGGTATTAATTCTTCTTTAAAGGTTTTGTAAAACTCCGCTGTATAGCCATCCGTTCCTGGGCTTTTCTTGGTTGGTAGTCTTTTGATTGCTTCTTCTATTTCATCCATTGATATTGGTCGGTTTAAATTGTGTGTATCCTCCTGACTCAGTTTGGGCAAATCATATGACTTAAGAAATTTATCGATGTCTTCACTATTTTCTATTTTATTGGAATAATGGTTTTCAAAATAATTTCTAATTGTCTTCTGTATTTCTGTAGCATCTGTTGTGATGTTGCCTTTTTCATCCCATATGTTAGTAATTTGAGTTCTTTCTCTTCTTTTCGTCTTTAGCATGGCTAATGGTCTGTTGATCTTATTTATTTTTTCGAAGAAGCAACTTTTAGTTTTGTTAATTTTTTCAATAGTTTCTTTTGTTTCAATTTTGTTGATTTCCACTCTGATTTTAATAATTTCTTGCCTTCTGCTAAATTTGCTGTTGTTTTGCTCTTCCTTTTCTAGGGCTTTGAGATGAAGTGTGAGCTCACTTATGTGTTGGTTTTTCCTTTTTTTTCAGGAATGACCTCCAGGCGATGAATTTCCCTCTTAAAACTGCTTTCATTGTGTCCCATAGATTCCGATATGTTGTGTCTATAATTACATTTATCTCTAAGAATTTTTTGATTTTCTCCTTTATGTCTTCTGTAACCCATTGATCATTCAGTAACATATTCTTCATTTTCCATGTGATGTAGAATTTTTCCTTCCTTCTTTTATCATTGATTTCCAGTTTCATTCCATTATGATCAGATAAAATGCATGTTATTATCTCCACACCTTTATATTTACTGAGGGTTGCCCTATGGCATCATATATGGTCTTTTTTTCAGAAGGATCCATGTGCTGCTGAGAAAAAAGTATATCCACTTGATGATGGTTGATATATTCTATATATGTCAGTTACATGTTGGTTATTGATTGTGATATTGAGTTCTATACTTTCTTTATTCAACTTTTGTTTGGAGGATCTGTCCAATGGTGATAGATGTGTGTTGAAGTCACCCATAATTATTGTGTTGAGGTCTATTTCATTTTGGAGCTTGAGGAGAATTTGTTTCATGAACATCGTAGCACCATTATTTAGTGCATAAATATTGATAATTGTTATGTCTTGTTGGTGAATGGTTCCTTTTAACAGTATATAATGTCCTTCCTTATCCCTTTTGATTAACTTAGTCTTGAAGTCGATTTTATTTGATATGAGGATGTCCACCCCTGCTTGTTTATGAGGATAAGTGTGCATGGTGTATTTTTTCCCAACCTTTCACCTTCAGCCTGTGTGTCTTTGCATTTCAGATGTGTCTCCAGGAGGCAACATATTGTTGGATTTGTTTATTTAATCCAAGTTACCAGCCTATGTCGCTTTATTGGAGAGTTGAAGCCATTTACATTCAGAGTTACTATTGATGTATGGTTTGTACTGCCAGCCATGTTTGATTATTTATCTTTTTTTAAATTTAGTTTGTTTCTCCATGATAAGCTTTCACCCTGCCTCTGTCATTACCAAGGTACTTTCCACTGATGGTTTTGGTTGTTGTTTTTCATTTCTTTCTTGTGTAGTGTTTTTCTCAAGACGCTTTGTAAAGCTTGTTTTCTGGCTTCAAATTCTTTTAGCTTTTGTTTATCATGAAAGATTCTTATTTTATTGTAGTACCTGATGGTTAATTATGCTGGATACATAATTCTTGGTTGGCATCCATTGTCTTTCAGTGTTTGAAATACGTTTTTCCAGGATCTTCTCGCTTTCAGCATCTGTGATCAAATATCCGTTGTTAACCTTATTGGTTTACCACTGAATGTATTCTGCCTCCATTCTCTTGTAGATTTATTATTTTCTCTTTGTTCTGTATATTGGATATCTTCATAACAATGTGTCTTGGCATTCGTCTACTGTGATTTTGTGTGCTCTTGTCCTGTATGCATCTACAATTTGTATATCCATTTCCTTTTTTATTTCTGGAAAGTTTTCTGTAATTATTTCATTCAGCAGTTTTCTCATTCCCTTGGTTTGAGTCTCTGTACCTTCCTCTATCCTGATGACTCGTAAGTGTGGTTTTATTTATGTTATCCCAAATCTCTTGGATGTTTTTCTTGTGATTTTTTTGCCAGCCTTTCTGAGTTGGCTGGACTCGTTTCAAGATGATATATTTTGTCTTCATTATCTGACGTTCTGGCTTCTACTTGCTCCACTCTGTTAGTGATACTCTCAATGGAGTTCTTAATTTGGTTTATCATTTCCTTCATTTCTAGAATTATTGTTTGATTTTTTTTATAATCTCTATCCACTGATAAAGATGCTTAACTTTTTCTTTTATATGTTTATGTAATTCATTTTCAATGTTTTCTTTTACTGTTTGGATTTTCTGTCTCGTATCTTCTTTAAGTTTCCATTCCATCTGTCTAAGGTATTCCTTGAGTTCTTTATATGACCACTTTTCTGATGAATCCTGGTCCTCCTGAATATTTAGGGTGTTCTTTGTTGTTTTTTCTCCTTTTCTTCCTTGCTTGTTTATGCTGCTCATGTTACTTCTTGTTCTGTTTGACTGCTGAGTTACTGTTTACTCTTATAAATTTATTTGATGCTTGGGAGGAAAGATTTTAGAAGGGAAGGGAAAAAGTCACTAAAAAGAATGAGAGTAGGCAGGTAGAATGCAAGGAATTGGAAATAAGAAAATTGAAAAGAAATGAAATACAATAGAAAAAATAGAAAATAAAGAATGAAAATGATTTTTTTTAAAAAATGATAATGATAATATAAAATTAAAATTAAAATTTTAAAAAATAATAATAACAAAATAGGGGAGGGGAGGGGGGATTGCAGAGGAAAGGAAAGGCAGCAGAATACAACAGTTACTAGTATGGTATTATGTAAAAATGTGGATGTGTAACCCATGTGATTCTGCAATCTCTACTTGGTTTAAAAAAGGGAGTTCATAACTCACTTGAAGCTAATGTATGCTAATGTATGAAATATGATATGTCAAGAGCTTTGTAGGGTTTTGAACAACCAATAAAAAAATAAAATAAAATAAAATTATTTTGCCATTTAAAAAAAAATAATTTTGAAGTTTATCTATGATCCAGGGGCAAGTTAAATGAAACAGTTTCCAGTTGTTAAGTCACCAAAAAATTTATTATTTCATGTGTTATTTATTTGCTTTGTAGTATGTTTAAATTTTATTTTTGGAAAGTTTTTAACCTTATTAAATTTGTTTATTTGTTGTGGGGGAAACAATTGTATATAGGTTAAGTATTGTTTATCAAAAATGCTTAGAACAAGAAGCATTTCAGATTTTGGATTTTTTTGGAATTATGGAATATTTATACACACATAATCTTGGGGATAAGACTCAAGTGTAAATATGAAATTCATTTATATTTCATACATGCCTTAGACCCATAGCCTGGAGGAAATTTCATACAACATTTTTAGTATACCTGCATTTTGACTGTAACCTGTCAAATGAAGCCAAGTAGGAAACTTTTCACTTGTCACATTCAGTACTAAAACACGTTAGATTTGGCATTTTGGATTTGGGATTTGGGGATTAGGGGTGCCCAGTTTCCAGAGGGCAAATTCTATTTTTCTACTAAAGTAAACTCATTTATCATAGTAAGTTGTCCTAAGTTAATTATCTTTGTATCCACAAAATTCCTAAAACTTATTGTGGTGCCTATATTTCTCCTTAAAATCATATTTCAAACATTTAATCTTGCTTCATTGAATAAAAACAAATCATATTTTCATCTAATTTTTAGATTCTTTAATTAATTAACACAATTGCTGTCTTATTAAAGGTTCTTTCACTTAAAATACATATTTTACATTGATATTAATAATAGATTTTCTGGAATTATCAATAAAATTTTTATACAATAGCTTTTGCTCCCTGTATTTTCAAACACCACTTAACTTGTGTGTTTGTGTTGCAAACAACTTAGAGCTGATTTTGTATTTTTACTTCAAATGACATTTTCTACACACTTTCATTTATTTTTTATAATTTATTCTTTTTTACTAGTTTTTTTAGTTGTTGATGGATCCTTATTTAATTAATTAATTTATATGCAGTGCTGAGAATCCAACCAGTGCCTCACACATGCTAGACAAGTGCTGTACCACTGATCCACAACTCTAGCCCACTCCAGTTTATTCTTAAAATTCACATTTTTTTTTAGTTTATGTATAGGTATTTTTTTATTGGCTCTACACAGCACTGGTATACTATCATATTTCTTTTTTTAATTGGTTCTTTTTATACATAACATTAAGATTATACATAACATTAAGATTCATTTTGGCATAATTATAAAAGCATGAAATATAATTTGCTCTAATTCAGTCCCCAGTACGTCCTCTTTTTCTCCTTTCCTCCCTCTTTCTGTTCCCTTCCCTCCACTCTACTGATCTTTCCGCTATTTACTTTTAGTTTGGGGGGATTGTGCAGGTGTGTGTTGTGTGTATACATAATGGTGAGATCCAATACGTTTTTTCCCTTTCATTTGTTGTTTTATGGTAATACCGTGTGATTATTTTTATAGTGTTTAAGTTCTTTTATGAGGATTTTGGAAAATAAAAGCAATAAATTTGTGTTCTCAGATGGTCATCATGAACCGGAAAAAAAAATAAAATAAAATAAAAAATTTTAAAACATTTTTTAAAAGTTAAAGAACAGCAACAAAAAAATGAAAATAAAAGAAAACAAAAAAAACAAAAACAAAAACAAAAAAAAACAAATTAAAATAATAATAATAACAATAAATGCAGTCATAGATTGCAATAAACTTCTTTTCCAGTACGTAGAGCTGTGCCCACTGGGCCAAGCTTCTCCTTTCAATAAGTGGGAACCAATCACTGTGCAGCAGCTCTTCCTCCCAGACTGGGTGGGTGTCCAATCCTGAGTGCCTAGGACCTTCTTTTGTGTTTCCTCAAGCCAGGCCCCACTCACCTGTGACACTCACCCCAATACTGGCTACATGCCAGGTCTGCTGCTCCTAGGAGCCCTGTTTTCATGAACGCCTGGGAACACTCTCCCTGTTTGTCTCCCTCAGACCCTAAGTTTGTAGAGCTTAGGCCTGAGAACCCCCAGCGAATTTGCTTGCACTCCGGAAGCCATGCCCCCAGAAGCTGGAGCAAGAGACTTCAGTTTTCAGCACTGGTGGGAGCGGTGGCCTGGAGGTCTGCACCACGAGTCCCGTGCCACTCCTAATTCCCTCGGTCTGGCTATCGCGCTCAAGGGAGAGCTGGGAGGGGCTCTTAAGATTTCCCCACAAGTTCGCAAATTTACAGGAATTTGTTTCACTTTCAATTACTTCCTGCTTCAGGACACATGTATTCTTCCATGTTTCTTGACAGGTCTTTTCATGAGAGTTCTTTCAAGACACATTACTTTCAATTTTCATAATCACTTTTGAAGCAAAACTCACATAAACTTTATGATGAATTATAACTCTGATATTACCATTAGATGTATGACTGGTTGGAATTAATGATTGCATAACGATATAGGATTTCTTATATATTTTCAGATAAAAATTCAATCCATTATTTAAAGTGGAACGAGTTATATTATTTATTCACAGTATGGTCTATTCATGCATTATCTCTATATTCATAGACGCAGTGTACACTTCTTTATACCCCCAATACTAATTTATATGTCTTCAAAATATTGCTCCCTGAAATGTTGGAAGAAATACTCATGTCACCTGATCTACTTATACATTTAATCACAGAAATATTCGGAACACAAAATGCAAAGCTCACACTTATGTTTGTACCAAAGCCTAAAAGGAAAGTAAACATGGATTACTAAAAACATCCATGTCCAGCTTGCCTAATGCTCTCAAATATCAATCCTATTGGTGACTACATATTTGTTTCTTCTTAAGATTATATATTCAAACTCAACCCTACTGAAAATGTCTAATCCTATCCCTCACTTTATACATTGCCTGATTTCATTATGGCTCTATTTCTATCTGTTTCCTACATATTTTCCCCAGTTCATCATTGTGACTGACTCTTCACATGTGCTGACATTTACATTCACACTCTAATCGATAACCTATTGCTAATAAACGTTTGTTCCTAATCCTATACTCATTCTTTTTCTAAACCTACCGACTATCTTCCTAATCCTACCGACTATCCTTTTTTGACTGGATATTCTCTTCTACATTCAATCAAGCAAGGTACAAGGTCTTATGCCATTGTATATTGATCTATCTGAGACCTCTGTGCAGAATGTAATTTTATTCTAAGTATCACAATCAAGGGTCCAATGCCCTTCTGGGCTTCAAATGTTACCTAGATTTCTAGTTTCACACTTATATTTCACATATATATTCTAGTAAATATCGCAGTTTAAAATACCATTATTCATTCTGCAGGATGATTCCTAAACCAAATCCAACATGTTATTGACCCTAAACATACACTGTTCCCTCAATCTAACTTTACAGAAGAGCAGGGACAGAGTTGGTCTTACAATACAGGAATGTAGGGGATCTTCCACCTGCTGAGAACCTCAAAGGTCCATGCAGACATGATCCCTGGAAAAGAGGTAGGCAGCTATGAAGGACCTGAGAGAGCAAAAGTCATCTTCCATGGCAAACAACCTTGTCAGGATGAAGGGGTGTGTCTGAATCAGCCACTTTCTTCTGAATGTAGAGAAGATGGACCAAACAAGATCTGTGTGGAGAGCTGTTCCCGTGTGTCTATGGTTGATATACCATTCTAACTTGTGACAGTGTCACAGGAAGTAGGGGCAGCCTCCATCTCATGGGACCCTTGGAAGCAGCTATTAGGACAAAGTGTTTGCCAAGGCATTGACCTCATTCAGTTCCTGAAGGAAGTGACCTACCTTACTTCTTTGGTGATGGAACTCTCTGAACTTGGGATCCAGGAAGCCAGGCATCCAGAGCCAGTCCCAGTCCCAGTACCAGTGGGCTCACTTGTTTTGTTTTACCAATGACAGATTCTGTCTTTCTTGGTACCTACTGATGTGAGGATGGCCAAATATCAGGAGAGCTCTGAAGACGGGCCTTTCCTTAGTAAGTAGGTAGTGACTCACCGCTGGCTCCTAACAACTACACAGAGTTGGCCAAGGAGACCAGATCTGCCACAGTACAGGCCATTTCGGGTGAACATAGTAGGGCCCGCTAGTCAGAGGACACTCTGGATATTCAGAGACTTACTTGGGGGAAGGAGGTGCTTTGTGTTTGTGGGTGTGAGTTTGTGGTTTTGTCTCATTTTCTTAGAATAGGTAGGAAAGCTGGTATGTCTGGTTTGCAGTGGACTGTTTCTAGATAGTCTTTTGACAAGGCAAGTGTTTCTATGTCTGTGTATAACACTGTGTCCGTGGTTGTAGACATTAGAAAAGAGAATGCATCAATGAATGTGTCCTGTCTAGTAGAAAGCTTCCCAGCATTCATCCTGCCCAATTTATGACTGCACTGCAGGTTGCCTTATCGATGGGCAACACCTACTATCTTCCTAAGTTTCAGATTTCTTCCTGAATTCTGACCAATCTGCCGAATAGTCTCATGGTTTTGTGTCCAAGATAGGTACCACCCCAAGCTCTGTCACATGGCCATGTACTGAATAGCTGAAGGTAATGGCGAGCTTCTTAGAAAACTCAGATATCAGTGTGACCAGGTAAGTCTCAGTGGAGAAACCATGCTTTGTGCCTTTTGCTTACCTATTTTTCTGTTTCACTGAAGGACAGGAAGGTCTTTGCCTCAGGCCACCCCTTTGATAAGCATGAAAAAAACAGTTTTCATATGGAAATGATTGGGCATCACCCGTGGCTCTTTGCTTAATTGCTTTGAATGGGATGTGTCTGAATCAGCCTCTTGGCCCTGTGTGAGGCTGTGGCTTATATTTTCAGCACCTGATGGATATAAAGAAAGATCCCATGTGTGCATCCAAAACTAAAATGGCAAAATTCAGTCATTGTGGATGATGTCACTCTCCTTCCTCTATTAGGTTGCAGACAATCATCAAGTGAGTATAGGGATCCTTTGGGTAAAATGAGTTTTTCAAAGCCATGCAGAGGTGCTTGGGTTTTCTCATGATTCCACTTCACATAAAGAATCTAAACCCCACAGTCAGTAGGCCTCAAATTGGAGAAGCAGAGTAGTTGTAATGGCAGGCCTATTTGATCACTCCTGGTTCACAGGAATGGTGTCCAGGCCACCCTGACTTTAGGCAAATGAGGGCCAAGGGAGCTTATTTTGGACACTCTCTTGCGCTGCACCCCTCATGAAAATCTCCAGCCAGAGGTTAAAATGAGGGTCTATGTGGAAGAAGATGAGGGCCATGTGGGAATGTTTTGGTTTTAATTTTGGTAATTTGTGTGGCAGTTGGAAGGGATGACTGGGTCCCCCTCCGCTTGTACTCTGGTGTAATACTCCTTAGAGACTGAGTTGTAGAACTGACCTCAGAGAAGTATTGCCATGAATTGTGTGGGGATGTTAGGAGGCCACGCATGTGAGTCGCCCTTGGAAACTGAGATCTATGCCAAGGGTGGCTTTCCACAGAACACTGAGAATCTCAGCCAGGATATCACATGATTTTATTCTGAAAAACTTGGCAGCCATAGTTGAGAGTCAAAACACACATGGACCTCACATTGTAGACCTCAATGGTCCTGGCTTCATGTGACCTTTTGGCCACTATTTGGGATGCCTTGCCTGTGATTGTTCTCCAGAGCTTTCATTGAAATGAGCTTCCTTAACATTTAATGGTTCCTGAATGAATTGAAACCCACAGTGACTACTTCTTCCTTGAATAATGGCTAGATAAATACCATGAAATTTTTGAAATTTCAATGACCAGTTGGCACTGGAAAACCTTTGGATGTCCTGATGCTGATCATGAGTATACCAGACAGTGCCTTGATTGACAGGGTTTCATAAAAATGGTGTAGAACAGAGATGCCAGTTAGTTGGTGCCTGCTGATTAGTGGGCCTAGAGCAGTGGTGAGCAGATGTGTGACAAAACATCTGTGGTGAGGCCACGTGGAACTGCCATTGGCGTCCAAATGGCTTGTGACTGATATGGTTTCAGCCAACAGACCCAGTAGGTAAAGGCATCTTGTTATATGGAGAGGTTTCAGGGAAATGTTCAGAATCAGGTTGCTATGGTCAAGGGGGAAAGCTATGTGGGATAGAAGCCTGGTTATTGCATTCTCCTGCAAACCCTCACCCACCACACGTGACAGAACTCCCTCCAACAATGTGTCCCAATTGACCTCCTTTATTTCGTGAAGCAAATACCAAACTCCCAGTGCAGCAGCAAGAAACACCACTAAAAGTGGAGGATGAACAAATGTCTTCCCAGTTAGCACAGGGAGAAACTTAGCCCCAGTGTCCACAGTTTAGCTACAAAAAAAGAATTCAGCACTGCTGCCACATGTTCAATGAAAAATAAGAAACCATGTCTTACAGGTCACATATATGCAGAACCAGCTTTGATGGTCTCTCTATAAAAGAACTAAATCTCCTGAAAACAACATGTATTTCAAGTGCCCAACCTCAGAGGCAGTTTCTCAAGAATTTTTTAGGCCAGCAGAGCTCCATGTTTGAGGAGTGTTTACCTTTTGCCTTACTATTTTGAACTCTGCTACCACCTCCAAGGTTGTGAACTCCTGAGCAAATTCCATTCCAGATATGTATTCACAGATTTTCTAACTCTTCTCCTCTAACTGTATCTTACTTTGGTAAAAGATAATGTCAAGGCAAATATAATATAATATAATATAATATAATATAATATCATTATAATAATATAATATCAAATATAAGATAGTTGTAGTTTTGTGGATTGGTTTCTGTGTCCTCTATTCTGTACCATTGGTCCACCTGCCTGTTTTGGTACCAGTAAAAGATAATGTCAAGGCATTGTTCTGGATGAGACTGGGAAGATTTTGGGGTAGCACATATTTGCATAGACATTGGATTCATTTTTCAATTTCCCTTTAAAACACTGAATCTCTAACCCTAACCAATTCCAAACTAGACTCTGACTACTAATCCTAATATGATGGAGAAAAATAACAAAAAACAGAAAAGAAGTACAAGCAGTTCAGAGGAGGCAAGGTGTATACTTGGACTTGCCTTTTGCATAATATAGGGTAGGAGTTATAAATCTTGCAAATTTTTTTTGAAATAGTTCTCCATGTGTTTTTAAAGTTAACAAATATGTGAATTCCTTTCTCCCTTTCTCTGTAGCCTATTAAGCACATGTATTTTTATATGCACATATAGAATTCTACCTGGTACCACACGTACATTCTTGTGAGGTGGTTGACTTGGCAGATACAAATTGTGAGAAGAGATCACTCCTCGTAAATGCTATTGGAACTGAAATTTCAAACTATGGGTGAACTTTCTAGTTGAACAACATTATACATCAATCCATGTTCAGTATAATGAATATTTTTGGATCTGTGGATGATATATATTTCATGATGGATTTTGATTGGCATATATATTGTTAGTTTTTAATGTCTCTCTCTCTGTCTCTCTCTCTCTCTCTCTCTCTCTCTCTCTATATATATATATATATATATATATATACTCTCCAGATATTTCAAAATATGTAATATATGTGACTTATTATACACGCCCTAAATTCATTCATATTCATTTATGTGGATTTATAATCAACTTTTCACAAGATTATTTTCCAAACTATTCATCCACCTGAAATTCATATTTGTTTCCTAGTACTGACAACTAACTTCAGTGAATGGTGTATACAAATCCTAATATTTCTACAGTAACTAACCCAGTTTAACATCAATGCAAGTAGATTCCTATGGGACATGATATGTATTTTGACGTTCATATTTATTCAACAGTGGGACATTATTATTTCTTCAGTTTATGCACATCATAATATATATATTTCATCCAAAAGTTCAAAAATATATAGGAATTTGTTTCACTTTCAATCACTTCCTGCTTCTGAAAACATGTATTCTTCCATGTTTCTTTACTGCTCTTTTCATGAGACTTCTTTCCAAACACATTATTTTCGATTTCCATAATCAATTTTGAAGCAAAACTCACACACTCTTCATGAAAATCCTAATACTAATATTATCATTGATGTATAACTGGTTGTAATGAATGTCTGTATATCAATATTTGATTTCCTGTATTTTTTCAGATATCAATTCAATCCATTATTTATAGTGGAATGAGTATATGTTTTATTCAGAGTATGTTCCATTCATGCATTATCTGTATATTCATAGAAACAGGGTACACCTGTTTGTACCCCCAATACTAATTTATACGTCTTCAAAATATTGCTCCCAGAAATGGTGGAAGATATACTCATGTCACCTGATCTACATATATATTTTATTACAGTAATATTATGGACACAAAATGCAAAGATCACACTTATGATTGTACCAAAGCCTAAATGGAAAGTGAGCATGGATTAGTAATAACATCCATGTCCAGGTTGCCTAATGCTCTCAAATGTCAATCCAATTGGTGACTACATATTTGTTTCTTTCTAAGATTATATATTCAACCTCAACCCTGTTGAAAATGTCTAATCCTATAACTCACATTATACTTTGCCTGATTTCCTTTTGTCTCAATTGATATTTACTTTCCTACATATTTTCCCCAGTTCATCATTGTGAATGACTCTTCACATGTGCTGACATTTACATTCACTCTCTACCCAAAACCCTATTGCTAAAAAAGTTTTTGTCCAAATCCTATACTCACTCTTCTTTCTAAACCTACTGACTATCTTCCTAATCCTATCGACTATCCCTTTTTGACTGCATGTTCTCTTCGACATTCAATCATCCAAGGTAAAGGTCCTATGCCATTGTATAGCGATTAATCAGAGACATCTGTGCAGAACATAATTCAAAGCTAAGTATCCTACCCAACGGCCCAATACACTTCTGGGCTTCAAAACTTACATAGATTTGGGTTTTCAAACTTATATTTCACCTATATATTCTTTTAAATTTCGCAGGGTCCCAATAACATTATTCATCCCGCAGAATGATTCCCAACCGAATTCGAACCTGTTATTAACCCTAACCATACGCTGTTCCCTCAATCTACCTTTACAGAGGAGCAGGGATAGAGTTGGTCTTACAATACAGGAATGTAGGGGATCTTCCACCTGCTGAGAACCTCAAAGGTCAATGCAGAAATGATCCTTGGAGAAGTTGTAGGCAGCTATGTAGTACCAAAGAGAGCAAAAGTCTTCTGACATGGTAAAGAACCTGGACAGGATGAAAGGATGTGTCTGAATCAGCCTCTCTCTTCTTAATGTAGAGAAGATGGACCAAAGCAGGCCTGTATGGAGAGAAGTTCCCCGGTGCATATGGTTGATATACCATTCTAACTTGTGACAGTGTCACAGAAAGTAGGAACAGCCTCCATCTCATGAGACCCTTGGCAGCAGCTGTTAGGACAAAGTGGTTGCCAAGGCAGTGACCTCATTCATTTCATGAAGAAAGTGACTTCACCTAACTTACTTGGTGATGGAACTCTCTGAACTTGGGATTCAGGAAGCCAGGCATCCAGAGCCAGTCCCAGTAACAGTCCTAGTGGGATCACATGTTTGGTTTTACCAAGGGCAGAGAGAGTCTTTTTTGGTACCTACTGATGTGAGAATGGCCAAATGCCAGGACAGCTCTGAAGAGGGTCCTTTCCTAAGAAAACAGGTAGTTGGTCATCGCTGGCTCCTGACAACTTCACAGATTGGCCACGGAGACCAGATCTGAGACAGGGCAGGCCAGTTCAGGGTAACAATATGGTCCACAGTCAGAGGACACTCCGGATTGTCACAGACATATTGGGGGAAGGAAGTGCCTTTGTGGGTGTGGGTGTGAGTTTGTGGTTTTGTCTCATGTTCTGAGAATAGGTAGGAAAGGCGATTTGTTTGGTTTGGAGTGGACTGCTTCTAAAATGTCGTTTGACAAGGTGAGTGTTTCTATATCTGTGTATCTCACTGTGTCCGTGGTTGTAGACATAAGAAAAGAGAATGCATCAATGGATATGTCCTGTCTAGAAGAAAGTTTTCCATCATTCATCCTACCCAATTTATGACTGGACTGCAGGTTGCTTTATGGATGGGCAACCCCTACTATCTTCCTAAGTTCCTGTTTTCTTCCTAAATTTTGGCCACTACCCAGAATAGGCTCATGGTTTTGTGTCCAAGATATGTAACACCTCCAAGCTCTGTGACATGGCCATGTACTGGATAGCTGAATGGAATGGCGAGCATCTCAGGAAACTCAGATATCAGTGTGACCAGGAAAGTCTCAGTGGAGAAATACTGTTTTGGGCCTTCTGCTTACCTATTTTTCTGTTGCCCTGAATGTCAGGAAGGTCCTTACCTCAGGCCACTCCTTTTTGAAGCCTGAAGTAAACAGTTTTTAAATGCAAATGAATGGGCATCACCTGTGGTGCTTTGCTTAATTGCTTTCGAAAGGGATGTGTCTGAATCAGCTGCTTGCCTCTGGGTCAGGCTATGGATTAGATTCTCAGCACCTGATGGATTTAAAGAAAGTTCCCATGTGTGTATTGAAAACGAAAATGGTAAAAATATCAGTCATTGTGGATGAAGTTTCTTGCCTTCCTCTGTTAGGTTCCTAACCTCCATCAAGTGAGAATAGGATCCTCTGGGTCAAATGAGTTCTTTGAACTCCTGCAGAAGTGCTTGGGTTCTCCCATGATGCCAAATCACATAAAGAATCTATACCTGACAGTCAGTTGGCCTCAAATTGGAGAAGCAGAGCAGTATTAAAGGCAGGCCTATTTGATCACTCCTGGTTCACAGGAAGGGTGTCAAGGCCACCCTCATTTTAGGCAAATGACGGGCAAGGGTACATATTTTGGACATTGCCTTGGGCTGCGCTCCTCATGGAAACCTCCAGCAAGAGTTTATGATGAGTGTCTATGGAAGAAGATGAGGGTCATGTGGGAATGTTTTGGTTTCAATTGTGGTCATTTGTGTGGCGGTTGGAAGAGATGACTGGGTCCACATGGGCTTGATCTCGGGTGTGATTCTCCTTCGAGACTGAGTTCTGGAACTGACCTCAGAGAAGTATTGCCATTAATTGTGTTGGGATTGTAGGAGGCCACGCATGAGAGTCACCCTTGAAACCTGAGATTGGGCCCTGGGTGGCTTTCCACAGAGCACTGAGAATCTCAACCAGGATATCACATGATTTTATTCTGAAAGACTTGGCAGCCATAGTTAAGAGTCAAAACACACATGGACCTCACATTTTAGACTTCAATGGGCCTGTCTGCATATGACATTTTGACCACTCTTTGGAAAGCCTTGCCTGTGAGAGTTCTCCAGAGCTTTCATTGAAATGAGCTTCCTCACCATTTAATTGTTCTTGGATGAATGAAAACCCCAAAGTGCCTCCAACTTCATTCTTGAACAATGGATAGATAAATACCATGAAATTTTTGAAATTCCCAATGACCAGGTGGCACTGGAGAACCATTGGATGTCCTATTGCTGCTCATGAGTGTACCAGACAGTGCCTTGATTGACTGGAGTTCTTGAAAATGGTGTGGAACACAGATGCCAGTAAGTTGGAGCCTGCTGAGTAGTGGGCCTAGAGCAGTGGTGTGCAGTTGTCTGATAATATATTTGCGGTGTGGCCATGTGGGTGTGTCATTGGCTTCCAAATGGCTTGTGACTGACTTGGTGCAGCCAGCAGAAAATTATATGAAAAGGCATCTGGTTATATGGACAGGTTTCAGGGCAATGTTCAGAATCAGGTTGCTATGGTCAAGGGAGCAAGAAATGTGGGATAGAAGCCTGGTTGGTGCATTCTCCTGAAGACCCTGACCCACGACACCTTACAGGACTCCCACCAGCACTGTGACCCATTTGAAATCCTTGTATGTTGTGAAGCAAATACAAAACACCCAGTGCAGCAGCAAGAAACACCACGAAAATTGGAGAATGACCAAATGGCTTCAAAGTCCACACAGGGAGACACTTAGCCCCCAGTGGCCACAGTTTATCTACAAAGAGAGAATTCATCACTGCTTCCTCATGTTCATTAGAAAATAAGAAACCATATCCTCCAGGTCACATAGATGCAGACCCAGCTTTGATGGTCTCCGTACACAGGGAGCTAAAGCTCCTGACAACAACATATTTTTCAAGTGTCCAACCTCAGAGGCAGTTTCTCAAGAAGTCTTAATGCCAGCATAGCTCCATGTTTGTGGAGTGTTTACACTGTCCCTTACTTTTGGAAACTCCTCTACCACCTCCAAGGTTGTGAACTCCTGAACATTTTCCATTCCAGGTATGTATTCACAGATTTTCTAACTCTTCTTCTCTAATTGTGTCTTACTAGGGGCGAAGATATTGTCAAGGCATTGTTCTGGATGATAGTGGGAATTTTTTGTAGCACATATTTGCATACACATTGGATTTATTTTCCTATTTTCCATTTGAAATACTGAATAACTGACACTAACCCATACCCTAATAGACTCTTACTACTAATCCTAATATGATGGAGTAAAATAACCCAAACAGAATAGAAATGCAACCATTTCAGAGGAGGCATGGTGTATAGTTAGACTTGGCTTTTGCATGATAAAGTGTAGGTGTTATAATTCAAGTTAATTTTTAATTGAAATAGTTCCATGGGTACTTAAAGTAAACAAATATGTGAATTCCTCTCTCCCTTTCTCTGTAGCCTATTCAGCACATGTATTTTTATATGCACATATAGAATTCTACCTGGTACCACAGGTACACTCTTGTGAGGTGGCTGACTTGGCAGATAGAAATTGTGAGAATAGATCACTCCGCCTAAACGCTGTTGAAACTGAAATTTCAAACTATGGGTGAGCTTCCTAGTTGAACAACATTATACATAAATCCATGTTCAGTAAAATGAATATTTTTGGATCTGTGGATGATATATATTTCATGGTGAATTTCGATTGGCATATGTATTACTAATTTTTAATGTCTCTCTGTGTGTGTGTGTGTGTGTGTGTGTGTGTGTGTGTGTGTGTATATATATATATATATATATACACACACACACACACACTAAATTTTTTTAAAATATAAAATATATGTGTCTTATTATACACTCCCTAAATTCATTCATATTCATGTATGTGGATTTAGAGTTAACATTTCACAAGATTATTCACGGAAATATTCATCCACCTGAAATACATATTTTTTCCTAGAAATGAAAAATAACTTCAGTGAATGGTGGATACAAATCCTAATATTTCTACAATAATTGATCCAGTTTGTCATCAATGCAAGTAGATTCCTATGGGACATGATGTGTATTTTGATGTTCATTTTTATTCACCACTGGTATGTTACAATTTCTTCAGTTTATGCACATTATAGGATATATATTTCATCCATACGTTAGCAAAATTATAGGCATTTGTTTCACTTTCAATCATTTTCTGCTTTAGAACACATGTAATCCTCCATGTTTCTTGACTGGTTTTTTCATGAGACTTCATTCCAAACATATTATTTTCGATTTCCATAATCAAATTTGAAGCAAAACTCACACACCCTTCATGATAAAGTATAACCCTAATATTACTATTAGATGTATAACTGGTTGGAATGAATGATTGTATATCAGTATAAGATTTCTTATATATTTTCAGATATCAAATCAATCCATTATTTAAAGTGGAACCAGTTATATTATTTATTCACACTATTGTCTATTCATGCATTGTCTCTATATTCATAGACACAGAGTACACCTCTTTGTAAACCCAATACTAATTTATACGTCTTCAAAATTTTGCTCCCAGTAATGGTGGAAGAAATACTCATGTCATCTGATCTACATATACATTTTATCAGAGTAATATTCTGGACACAAAAAGAAATGGTCACACTTATGTTTGCACGAAAGCCTAAATGTAAAGTGAACATGGATTACTAAAACCATCCATATCAAGTTTGGCTAATGCTCTCAAAATTCAATCCTATTTGTGACAACATATTTGTTTCTTGCTAAGATTATATATTCAAACTCAACCCTGTTGAAAATATCTAATCCTATCTCTCACTTTATACTTTTCCTGATTTCATAATGTCTCTATTTATATCAGCTTTCCTACATACTTTCCGCAGTTCATCATTGTGACTGACTCTTCAATTGTGCTGACACTTACATTCACACTCTAATCCAAACCCTATTGCTAAGGAACTTTTGTTCCAAATCCTATACTCACTCTTCTTCTTAAACCTACTGACTATCTTCCTAATCCTACCCATTATCCCTTTTTGACTGGATGTTCTCTTATACATTCAATAATCCAAGGTACAGGGTCTAATGCCATTGTATATCGATCTATCTCAGACATCTGTGCAGAACATAATTCAACGCTAAGTATCACAATCAAGGGCCCATCCCCATTCTGCGCTTCAAATCTTACTTAGATTTCTGTTTTCATACATATATTTCACCTATATATACTTATAAATGTCGCAGGTTCCCAGTACCATTATTCATCCAGCAGAATGATTCCTAATTCAAATTGAACATATTATTAACCCTAACCATACACTGTTCCCTCAATCTAACTTTACAGAAGAGCAGGGACAGAGTTGGTCTTACAATACAGGAATGTAGGGGATCTTCCACCTCCTGAGAACCTCAAGGTCCATGCAGAAATGATCCCTGCAGAAGATGTAGACAACTATGAAGGACCTGAGAGAGCAAAAGTCAGCTTCCATGGAAAACAACCTGGTCAGGATGAAGGGTTGTTTATGAATCAGCCTCTCTCTTCTTAATGTAGAGATGATGGACCAAACCAGGTTGGTGTGGAGAGCTGTTCCTAGGTGCCTATGGTTGATATACCATTCTACCTTGTGAAAGTGCCACAGAAAGTAGGGGCAGCCTCCATCTCATGGTAGTCTTGGAAGCAACTGTTAGGACAAAGTGGTTACCAAGGCAGTGATCTGATTCAGTTCCTTAAGGAAGTGACCTCACCTCACTTCTTTGTTGATGGAACTCTCTGAACTTGGTATCCAAGAAGCCAGGCACCAAGAGGCAGTCCCAGTCCCAGTGGTCTCACTTGTTTGGACTTACCAAGGACAGAGTCAGTCATTCTTGCTACCTACTGATGTGAGGACGGCCAAAACCAGGAAAGCTCTGAAGAGGGGCTTTTCCTGAGAAAGTAGGTAGTGGCTCACTGCTGGCTCCTGACAACTTCACAGAGTTGGCCAAGGAGACCAGATCTGAGACAGGACAGGCCATTTCATTGGAACATAGTATGGCCCACCAGTCAGAGGACACTCCGGATAGTCACAGACCTACATGGGGGAAGGAGGTGTCTTTGTGGGTGTGGGTGTGGGTTTGTGGTTTTGTCTCATATTCTGAGAATAGGTAGGAATGGCGGTTTGTTTGGTTTGGAGGGAACTGTTTCTAGTAAGTCATTTGACAAGGCGAGTGTTTCTATGTCTGTTTATACCACTGTGTCCCTGGTTGTAGACATTAGAAAAGAAAATGCATCAATTGGTGAGTCCTGTCTAGTAGAAAGCTTCTCAGCTTTCATCCTGCACAATTCATGAATGGACTGCGGCATGACTTATCGATGGGGAACACCTGCTAACTTCCTAAGTTCCTGTTTTCTTCCTGAATTGTGTGCACTCTCCAGAATAGGCTCATAGTTTTGTGTCAAATATATGTACCACCTCAAATCTCTGTGACATGGCCATGTACTGGATAGCTGAAGGGAATGGCGAGCATCTCAGAAAGCTCAGATATCAGTGAGACCAGGAATGCCTCATTGGAAAAACCCTGCTTTGGACATTTTGCTTACCGATTCTTCTGTTGCCCTGAAAGTCAGGAAGGTCTTTGCATCAGGTGTGTCATGTGGGAGTGTTTTGGTTTTAATTGTGGTCATTTTTGTGGCCGTTGGAAGACATGGATATGTCCACCTGGGCTTGAACCCTTATGTGATTCCCCTTAGAGACTGAGTTCTGGAACTGACCTCAAAGAAGTATTGCCGTGTATTGTGTTGAGATTTTAGGAGGCCACGCATGAGAGTCGCCCTTGGAAACTGAGATCTAGGCCCAGGGAGGCTTTCCGAAGAGCACTGGAAATCTCAGGAAGGACATCACATGATTTTATTCTTAAAGACTTGGCAGCCATCGTTGCAAGTCAAAACACACATGGACCTCACATTGTAGACCTCAAATGCCTGGCTTAATGTGACCTTTTAGCCTGTCTTTGGGAAGCCTTGCCTGTTAGAATTCTCCAGAGCTTTCATTGAAATGAGCTTCTTCTCCATTTAATGGTTCCTGAATAAATTGAAACCCACAGTGCCTTCAACTTCATCCATGAAAAATGCCTAGATAAATATCATTAAAGTTTGGAAATTCCCATCACCCGGTGGCACTGGAGAACCTTTAGGTGTCCTATTACTGATCATGAATGTACCAGACAGTGCCTTGATTGACTGGGTTTCATGAAAATGGTGTAGAACAGAGATGCCAGTAACTTGGAGCCTGATGAGTAGTCGGCCTAGAGCAGTGGTGTGCAGGTGTGTGTTAAAACATCTGTGGTGGGCTGATGTGGATATGCCATTGGCTTTCAAATGCCTTGTGACTGATATAGTGCAGCCCCCATACCCTTGTATGTAAAGGCATCTTGTTATATGGACAGGTTGAAGGGCAATGTTTAGAATCAGATTGCTGTGGTCAAGGGGGCAAGCTATGTGGGATATAAGCCAGGTTGGTGCATTCTCCTGTAGACCCTTACCCACCACACATGACAGAACTCCCTCCATCACTGTGTCCCAGTTGAACTTCTCGTATTTTGTGAAGCAAATACCAAACTCCCAGTGCAGCTGCAAGAAACACCACTAAAAGTGGAGGATGACCAAATGGCTTCACAGTCCACACTGCAAGACACTTAGCCCCCAGTGGCAACAGTTTACCTATAAAGAGAGAATTCAGCCCTACTGCTTCATGTTCATAGGAAAAAAAGAAACCATGTCCTCCAGGTCATATAGATGCAGACCCAGCTTTGATGGTCTCACTACAAAGGAAGCTAAAGCTCCTGTCATCAACATATATTTCAGGTGCCCAATCTCAGAGGCAGTTTCTCATGAAGTCTTTAGGCCAGCAGAGCTCCATGTTTTTGGAGTTTTTACCCTGTCCTTTACTTTTGGAAACTCCTCTACAACCTCGAAGGTTGTGAACTCCTGAGCATTTTCCATTACCGATATGTATTCACAGATTTCTAACTCTTCTCCTCTAATTATGTCTTACTTGGAGTGAAGGAAATGTCAAGGCATTGTTCTGAATGAGAGTGGGAAGATTTTTGGGTAGCACATATTTGCCTACACATTGGATTCATTTTCGAATTTTCCATTCGAAATACTGAATCCCTGACTGTCAGGGGTAGAAGGAATTCTTCTTCAAAGAACAGCCTGACACTTACAAGAAACAGCCCCCAGGAGACATCCTGTCTGGAAGACATCCTGTAGCCATATATGTCCCTGAGACATCCTGTGGCCATCTTTCTTCCAGAAACATCCTGAAGTTATCTCACCTTGTGAAGACATCCAGGAACTGCTGATAAGAGAGCTTTCCCATATCCAGCATATTAATACCCATGTGTGAACAATAAAATTTTGCAGCTTGATCAGAACTCCTGTGTTGCTCTCATCTCTCATGCCTCTTGTCCCTTCATTCCTCCCCATCTAGGTTCGCTGACCACGTTGATGTGTCCTGCCGGCCGGGACATCTGGCGCCCACCGACTGGGGCTCAAGCCTTTGACTGAGGGGGAACCCCTTCCTCCTGGAAGACTTGGTCAAGAGGAGCTCACGATCGCCTCAGCAGACACCACCCGGAGACATATCCAGGAGGAAGGTGGGGATGATGCACGGTGAGTGACGCACCATGTGACAAGCAGTATCGTCACATGATTTGTTTATTTCAGGCCTCAAGGAGTCCTTCAAGACATGAGGGGCACATGTTAAGAAAAAGGACTTAAAATTTTTCTTTTCATACATAGAAGAATTGTGTCCATGGTTTCCTCTTGAAGGGACCATTGATGGCAAAAATGGCTTAGAGTAGGAGACTGTTTAAAAGATTATTATGAATCCTTTGGCCCAGAAAAAATGCCAGTTCCCACCTTTTCTTACTGGAACTTAATTAATGAAATTCTTAAAAGTTTTCGCTTTGACAATGGTACCTTACAACTTGTCAGGATTGGGGAAGAGATTATGCAAAAGACCTCTCGTCCCCCCTCTGCATGCCCATCATTAGTATAGACATAGAACCTTCTCAGTCTTCCCAGGACCCTGAGAACCTTCCTGGTCCCCCTCAAAATACGACCCTAATTAATAAGGCTCCAATGATTAAAAACCACCTTTATCCAGTTTTAAATCCCAGAGACACATTGACCCCTGGGGAGGATGCTATCTTGGAGAAGGAAGCAGCTCTCTACCATTCAGAACACCCGCGACCTCTCAGGACCGTGCCACAGCCTATAGGATTTACCAAGCGAAGGTGAAAGCACCTATGTAAAACATCTTGCCTTTGAAAATGCTAACCCAGCATGTCAGAATGTTCTTCAACCACATAAGGATAAAGGGAAACTTTCTGAAGTTATTATACTCTGTGCAGACGTGGGTGCAGCCCATGCCATGGGTCTGGCTTTAGGGACCGCCTTTACCAAGGCCTTTCACAATTCTGGCTCACGTACTTGCTTTACTTGTAAACAACCTGGCCATTTTGCATGTGAGTGTCCCACAGGCAAACAAAGCCTAGGAATAGCGTCTCCTCAAACTGGGGCTTAACCGCCCCCAGCTACCCTTTTCCATAGAAGTGGTAAAGGTCATTACTGGGCCAGTGAGTGTAGATCTAAGACAAATGCCCTCACACAGCCTATTTCTTCCTACTTCTCGGGAAACTCCCTGCGGGGCCAGCCCCCGGCCACAACATCCCCCACGACAAACACAGGAGCAATAAAGTTTGTTCCCTCCTAAACTCCCAACCTACCACAAAATCCTTCTCCACAATTGCCTCCCTCCAACTAGCCACCCCAGGCAGCACAAAATTGGACCTCTGTGCTGCCACAAATACAATATTAGACCCAATGCAAGGGCCCCAGATAATACCCAATGAAATTATGGGTCCCCCTCCATCTCATACATGTGCCCTTAATCTTGGAAGAACCTCCACTACCATACAAGGTGTTCAGGTCTTCGTTGGCATTAATGATAATGATTTCACTGGAGAAATAAAAATACTGGCCACTGCTATTAATGGAGTTACCGCCATCCCAGCAGGAACAAGACTTGCACAATTAATTCTCCTTCCCTTGGATTCAGGAGGCATTTCCAAAACCCAAACCTACCTCGGGGGACTGCCTTCTTGGGCTTCTCTGATGTGTATTGGGTTCAGCCCATTTCTCACAATAGACCCACCCTTACCTTACTTACTGAAGGAAAGGAATTCCAAGGAGTTCTAGATATTGGAGCTGATGCCACAATTATTTCTCAAAAATACAAGCCATCAGGTTAGCCCCTCACTCCATCCTTGACTGACCTTAAAGGGATAGGAAAATAAAAAAATCCTCTGGTCAGCTCTAGGTCTATTAGCTGCACTGATAAAGATGGTAATAAGTCAACTGTCACTCCTTTCGTTGATTCTGACCTCCCTGTTAACGTATAGGGAGGAGATATTTTGAGTTTTGGAAGTTATTCTCGCCAGTCCCAATTCCATGGTGACTCATCAAATGCTTCCTATGAATTTTGTTCCTGGTACAGGCCTGGGGATACTGAAACAAGGACTTGTGGAGGCTATACAACCCATACAAAAACAAATACATGTGGACTTGTGTATTCAGATTTTTAGTGTCAGTCCCTGACCCTCCTGTACCCCATGCAGATAAAATTATTTGGGAGACTCAGACTCCTGTGTTGGTGGATCAGTGGCCCCTTACCCAAGAAAAATTGGAGGCTGCCTCCACGTTAGTGCAGGAACAGCTTGCAGCCGGCTATGTAAAGCCCTCAACCTCATCATGGATTACTCCTATTTTTATTATCAAGAAAAAATCAGGCAAGTGGTGCCTTTTACAATATTTGTGTGCCATTAATAAAGTTATGCGCCCGATGGGAGCACTACAGCCAGGCATTCCCACACCAGTGGCGATTCCAAAAAACTATTGTAAAATGGTTATTGACTTAAAAGATTGCTTTTATACCATCTTTTTACATCCTGAGGATAGACCCTATTTTGCCTTTAGTCTCCCTCACATTAATTTTCAGGGCCCTATGCAGAGATTTCAATGGAAGGTTCTTCCCCAAGGTATGGCCAACAGCTCTAGTCTTTGCCAAAAACACGTTGCTCAAGCAGTAGACCCTGTGAGAGAGCGATGAGCACAAAATTATATTTTACATTATATGGATGATTTTTTAATTGCTGCACCTAATACCCATGACCTTAATAATTGTTACTTGGACTTTTACAAAACCTCACTACCTTGGGACTACAGATAGCTCCAGATAAGTTTCAAACACAGGACCCTTATACCTATTTGGGCCTTAAACTTCAAGATAATCAGATCCAAATTCCTAAAATACAACTATGTGTTTACCATCTTCACACACTTAATGATTTTCAAATATTACTGGGGGATATTCAATTGCTAGGAACATATTTAAAATTACCCACTTGTGTACTTTTGCCCCTTAATGATATTTTGATAGGTGATTCCCACCCCTCCTCCCCTCAAAAGCTTACTCCCGAGGCATGACATGCATTAAACCAAGCCACAGAAGCCATTGCCCAAAAGTTTGTTACACAAATTTCTTATAACCTTCCTCTGGTTCTGGTTATTTTCCACACTCCTCATACACCCACAGGAATATTTTGGCAGCGAGATCCACATTTTAAAAATAAAGGCTGCCCCTTGCTTTTGGTCCTTGTATCCACCACATCCTCCAAGGTTATTACTGTTTATCTTGCTCAGGTAGCTTCTCTTATTTTTAAAGGTCGTTTGCTTTCTCGACAACAATTTGGCAAAGACCCTGATAATATTTTAATTCCATATACTAAGGACCAAACCCTTACTACAATTTTTACTAGAGACATGGATCAATGGGGTATTGCCCTATCAGGCTTTTTGGGAACAATTCATAACCACATCCCCAATGACCCCGTTTTAAATTTTGTCCAGTTACATTCATTTATTTTTCCCAAAATTACTCAAAAGGCTCCCATTCCTCAAGAACTTACTGTCTTTACAGATGGTTCCAGTAATGGCCGTGCAGTCTTTGTTGTCAATAACAAGCCTACCACCTTTGATACTGTCTATCAGTCAGCTCAGTTTGTGGAATTGTTCACCATAACACAAGTTTTCATAAAGTTTTTTTGATAATCTTGTTAATATTTATACAGACAGTGCCTACATTGCTCTTTCTGTGCCCCTGCTGGAGATTTCACCCACCATTATGGCTTCTTCCAATTCCCCCTTTCTGTTTCACCAGCTTCAGCAGCTAATTCAGGCCAGAAAACATGCATTTTCCTTAGGACACATCATGACACACTCTGACCTTCTGAGCCCTCTAACACAAGGTAATGCCCAAGCTGATGCAGCAACACGTTCCATCTTTCCAATTTTTGTTGGCTCCATTCAAAAGGCCATGGAGTTACAAAATCTTCACCATCTAAATTCCCAGAGCCATCGATTACTTTGGAAAATTACCAGGCAACATGCATGAGAAATAGTAAAAGCATGCCCTGGTTGCACTGTCTCCCTCCCCATTCAACACTTGGGAGTTAACCCCCGAGGATTACAGCCCAATCAGGTTTAGCAAATGGATGTTATTCATTTTCCTGAATTTTGAAAAACCAAATATATATACGTTTCTATAGATACTTTCAGCGGCTTTAGTTTTGCATCACCACATTCTGGAGAGGCTACCAAAGTTGTCCTTTCTCATCTTGTTTCAGCCTTTTTCGTAATGGGTAAACCAATACATATTAAAACAGATAAATGTCCTGCATATACCAGTGCCAAGTTTAAACAGTTTTGTGCTACCTTGCAATTTTGTCATACTACTGAAATTCCATACAACTCTCAGGGCCAAGGCATGTGGAACTTGCCCAGCTTAGCTTAAAGACTTGGCTATCCCGTCTTAAGGCTTCCGCCCTTGTATTTACCACTCCCAGGGATCGCCTTAACCTTGCATTATTTGCCCTTATTTTTCTTACCTTAGACAGTGAAGGCCATTTGGCCACAGACAGACACTGGCATCCTTCGTCCAATTCTGTTCACTCGCCTGTTATGTGGTGCAATCCCATTACAAATAAATGAAAACGCCCAGATCCTATCCTCATCAGGGGATGAGGCTCAGCTTGTGTTTTGGACCAAGAGCAAGCATCCCCAAGATGGTTACCAGAATGCCTGGTTAAACAGGTAAATTACTTACCTCAACCCAGGGACGGAGGCCCTCCCCCTGAGGACAAATTTTCCTCCATTTCAGATACAGCCAAGAATCTGTGCGAGGATCCTGCTTAAGGCACTTCTGCTGAACAGGTTTGAACACGGAGACCTTGGACCTCCAATTTCCAACATCATGGAGTACCTTTTTGCCCCCCCGCCGTGAATGCAAAGGAGGATTTTGGACTGAGGCTCCCACTAGTTGGACCCAGACTGCTGACTGCATGACTAAGGTGACTTACCTCCGTGCCAAGGTTGACCATAATCTCGGAGGAGTTCATCAGCCTAAATGGGTATGTGTTAACAAGCCAAAGATTATTCCCCCTAGTACAAGTAAAGCTCTCCAAAATTGTTCTGCAACTTGTACGCATACCCAGGCGATGCATGTCTCTTGTAATGTGTCGGCTTCACTTTGTGTTAATAAACAGGGAGAACAATTTTTTGAAGCCTCCCTAACTAAAACTCATGCAGCAGGGGGACCACTATTCATTATACCCCCATTCTCTTTGACCATGGAGGAGATGGCAAATACACCAAGCTACAGTCAGCTGGGTGCCAAGGCACTGTCGGAAAAGGTTCCTACTGGCCCATTAAGGCCCCTACAGGGGTCTCTGATGGTGGAGGACCCACTTATTCTGTCAAGCATCCTCAGATAATCAAACTTTTGAAACCCCAAATCCCTGAGCTCACATATCATCTCTTAATGTAGCCTAAATCTCAGTTCCCAGGTTTAGATACCAATACATTAGATATTTTGCAAACTACATTCTCCTAGCTTAATAATTCGAACCCCACCCTTGCTGGTGATTGCTGGCTCTGCATGACAGCAGGGGCAATCATGCCTATGGCAGTTCCTATTAATTCTATCATGGACAATGATAATACATGCCAACCCGGATTTCCCTTTAAAGTACAGCCTATAGGCACTTTTACATTATTTCTTTTAGGCGCGATGCAGAATAATACCTATGATACTGATGTTCGACTTACTTCCTTTGGAAATTGCTCAACAGTATAAAATTATTCCTCACCCACCCCATCTCTTTGTTCCTCCAATGGCACAGTTTTTATGTGTGGAGGAAACTCGGCCTTCCCACGCTTCCAGCGAATTGGACCATTGGTTGTGTTCTTGCTTTATTACTCCCTGATATAACTATTGTCCCAGGAGATGAACCTCTACCAATTTCTAGCCTAGACACTTTAGTCAAAAGACATAGGTGGGCAATACAGGCTTTACCACTCATTGCCAGCCTTGGAATAACAGCTGCTGTGGGCACAGGTACAGTGGCTTAGGCACGGCTATTCACTCTTACCATCGCCTGTCTCAACAACTTATAAATTATGTACAAACTTTATCAGGAACCTTTAAAGATTTGCAGGACCAAATAAATTCCCTGGCAGAAGTGTTCCTTCAAAACAGACGGGTCTTAGATTTGCTGACAGCTAACCAGGGTGGTATTTGCTTAGCCTTAGGGGAACGATGCTGCGTTTATGCCAATAAATCAGGCATAGTACGCCTTAAAATTAAGCAGCTTCAAGAAGATCCAGAAAAGAGACAAAGGGAACTATTTGAAAATCCCCTCTGGATTGGGCATAATGGATTTCTACCCTACCTTCTTCCCCTATTAGTCCCTTTGTTGGGTTTACTTTTAATGGTGTCCATAGGCCCCTGCATTATAAAGAGGCTGGTACAATTTATTAAAGAACAGATTAATATTTTGGTTTCTAAGCCCATACAGGTCCACTATCATGGTCTGGAGATGGAAGACAGCACTGCCAACATTTAAAAGAATGTTCAACCCTTCTCACAGGCTTATTAAGTTTACATCCCCACAGATCTCTCTTTCTTACAGAAAACTATAAGTAACAGCTCTGAGCAACCATCTTCTACCCTTGCAATAAGGGTTCGTTCTCCATGGGCCCCTCCGCTTGGGGGAGGACACACCCTTGGAATGAGCACGTTAGGCCATAATAACGGAGGGTCCAGGAAGGACTGCAGGAGGATGGATCCACGGATCCCCAAACACAAGACCTCTGAATGACACGCTCTGGTGCATGGCGGTTGGCATGCTATCCCCTCAAAGACGTCTCCTCCAAAAACATGCCAAAGCCAACACGAAATCTCCTAGGAAAGATGCTCGCTCAAATCAGGAGATATTCTAAGGCATCCTAGAGAAACAGAGCCACTATCACCCCCTAAATCCATGGCCTGTAAGGTATGGTCGAATATTTTATATAACAAAAGGGGAGATGTCAGGGGCTAGAAGGAAGTTCTCCTTCAAAAAATAGACTGACACAAGAAACATCCCCCTGGGACACAACCTGCCTGGGAGACATCCCACAGCCATCTATCTCCTTTTGACATCCGGCTACCATCTGTCTACCTGAAACATCCTGAGGTTATCTCACCCTGTGAAGACATCCAGCAACTGCCGATAAGAGAGCTTTCCCATCCGCAGCATATAAATACCCTCTGAGAATAATAAAAGTTTGCAGCATGATCAGAACTCCTGTCTTGCTGTCATCTCTCGTGTCTCTTGTCCCTTCATTCCTCCCCAACTAGGATCGACAACCAAGTTGATGTGTCCTGCCAGCCGGGCCATCTGACACTAACCCATACCCTCCTAGACTCTGATGACAAATCCTAATATGATGGAGAAAAATAACCCAAACAGAATAGAAATACAAGCAGTTCAGAGGAGGCATGGTGTATAGTTGCACTTGCCTTTTGCATGATATAGGGTAGGTGTTATAAATCTAGTTAATTTTTAATTGAAATAGTTCTCCATGTGTTTTTAAAGTTAACAAATATGTGAATTCCTGTCTCCCTTTCTCTGTAGCCGATTCAGCACATGTATTTTTATATGCACATATAGAATCCTACCTGGTATCAGATGTACATTCTTGTGAGGTGGCTGACTTGGAAGATACAAATTGTGAGAAGAGATCACTCCTCCTAAACGCTGTTGGAACAGAAAATTCAACCTATGGGTGAGCCTCCTAGTAGAACAACATTATACATAAATCCATGTTCAGTAAATTAAATATTTTTGCATCTGTGGATGATATATACTTCATGATGAATTTCGATTGGCATATATATTGCTACATTTTATTGCCTGGGTGTGTGTGTTGTGTGTGTGTGTGTGTGGGTGTATATATATATATATATATATATATATATATATATATATACTCTCCAAATATTTCAAAATATGAAATATATGTGTCTTACATATACTACCTAAATTCATTCATGTTCATGTATGTGGATTTATAATCAACTTTTCACAATATTATTCTCAGAAATATTCATCCACCTGAATTACATATTTGTTTTATAGTACTGAAAACTAACTTCAGTGAGTGGTGCATACAATCCTAATATTTCTACAGTAACTGACCCAGTTTAACATCAATGCAACTAGATTCCTCTTGGATATGATGTCTATGTTGAAGTTCATTTTATTCAACACTGGTACATTACTATTTGTTCAGTTTATACACATCATAGGATATATATTTCATCAACAACTTCAATAATTTATAGGATTTTGATTCACTTTCAATCATTTCCTGATTCAGAACACATGTATTCCTCCAGGTTACTTGATTGTTTTTTCATGAGACTTCTTTCCAAACGCTTTTTTTTTTTTGATTTCCATAATCATTTTGAAGAAAAACTGACACACTCTTCATGATAAACCATAACCCTAATATTACCATTAGATGTATTTCTGGTTGGAATGAATGATTGCATATAAATATACGATTTTGTTTATTTTCAGATATCAATTCAATCGAATATTTAAAGTTGGAACAAGTTATAATATTTAATCACAGTATCGTCTATTCATAAATTATCTCTATGTTCATAGACACAGAGTAAATCTATTTGTAACCCCAATACTAATTTTTTCATCTTCAAAATGTTGCTCCCAGAAATGGTGGAAGAAATACTCATGTCACCTAATCTACATATACATTTTATCACAGTAATATTCTGGACACAAAAAGAAGAGGTCACACTTATGATTGTATCAAAGCCTAAATGAAAAGTGAGCATAGATTACTGAAAACATTCATGTCCAGTGTGCCTAATGCTCTCAAATGTCAATCCTATTGGTGACTACATATTTGTTTCTTCTTAAGACTATATTTTGAACCTCAACCCTGTTGCAAATGTCTAATCCTATCACTCAATTTATACTTTGCCTGATTTCCTAATGTCTCTATTGATGTCTGCTTACCTAAATATTTTCCCCAGTTCACCATTGTGACTGACCCTTCACGTGTGCTGACATTTACATTCACTCTCTACCCGATACACTATTGCTAAAGAACTTTTGGTCCAAATTCTGTACTCAGTCTTCTTCTGAAACTTATCGAATATCTTCCTAATCCTACCGACTATCCCTGTTCTAGTGGATGTTCACTTCTATATTCAATCATCCAAGGTACAAGGTCCTATGCCATTGATTATCGATTTATCTGAAACACCTGTGCAGAACGTATATCAAAGCTAAGTATCCCAATCAATAGCGCAATGCCCTTCTGGGCTTCAAATCTTACCTAGATTTTTGTTTTCATACTTATATTTCACCTATATATTCTTATAAATATCACAGGTTCCCAATACCATTATTCATCAATTAGAATAATTCCTAACCCAAATCAAACCTGTTATTAACCCTAACCATACACTGTTCCCTCAATCTAACTTTACAGAAGAGCAGGGACCAAGTTGGTCTTACAATACAGAAATGTAGAGAATCTTCCACCTGTTGTAAAACTCAAAGGTCCATGAAGAAGTGATCCCTGGAGAAGATGTAGGCAGCCATGAAGGACCTGAGAGAGCAAACGTCATCTTCCATTGCAAACAACCTGGTCAGGATGAAGGGTTGTGTCTGAATCAGCCTCTCTGTTCATAATGTAGAGAAGATGGACACAAACAGTCCTTTTTGGAGACCTGTTCCTGGGTGCCTATGGTTCATATACCATTCTAACTTGTGAAAGTGTCACAGGAAGTAGGAGAAGCCTCGATCTCATGGGACCCTTGGAAGCAACTGTTAGGACAAAGTGGTTGCCAAAGCAGTGACCTCATTCAGTTCCTGAAGGAAGTGACCTCACCTCACTTCCTTGGTCATGGAACTCTCGGTACTTGGGATCCAGGAAGCAAGGTACCAAGAGCCTGTCCCAGTCCCAGTCCCAGTGGGCTCACTTGTTTGGATTTACCAAGGACAGAGTCAGTCTTTCATGGTACCTACAGATATGAGGATGGCCAACTGCCAGGAAAACTCAGAAGAGGGGCCTTTCCTGAGAAAGCAGATAGTGGCTCACCGCTGGCTCCTGATAAGTTCACAGAGTTGGTGTTTTCCGGGGAACATAAGTTGGCCCACCAGTCAGAAGACACTCTGGATAGTCACAGACATACTTTGTAGAAGGTGGTGCCTCTGTGGTTGTCGGTGTGGGTTTGTGGTTTTGTCTCATGTTCTGAGAATAGGTAGGAAAGGTGGTTTGTTTGGTTTGGAGTGAACTGTTTATAGTAAGTCGTTTGGCAAGCAAGTGTTTCTATGTCTGTGTATCCCACTATGTGCATGGTTTTAGATATTAGAAAACTGAATGCATCAATTGTTGTCTCCTGTCTAGCAGAAAGCTTCCCAGCATTCATCCTGCCGAATTTATGAATGGATTTCAGCTTGCCTGATCGATGGGCAACATGTGGTATCTTCCAAAATTCCTGCATTCTTCATGAATTCTGGCTACTCTCCAGAATAGGCTCATGGTTTTGTGTCCAAGATATGTAGCAGTTCCAAGCCCTGTGACATGGCCATGTACTGGATAGCTAAAGGGAATGTCGAGCATCTCAGAAAACTCAGATATAAGTGTGACCATGATAGTCTCAGTGGAGAAACCCTGCTTTGGGCCTTTTGCTTACCTATTGTTCTGTTGCCCTGAATGTCAGGAAGGTCTTTGCCTCAAGACATCCGTTTGTGAAGCCTGAAGAAAACAGGTTCAAATGGAAATGAATGGACATCACCTGTGGATATTTGCTTAATTCCTTTGAAAATGGAAGTGTCTGAATCAGCCTCTTGGCCCTGTGTGAGGCCGTGGCTTAGATTCTCAACCCCTGAAGAATCTAAAGAAACATCACATGTGTGCATCCAAAACAAAAATGGCCAAAAGTGCAGTTATTGTGGATGAAGTCTCTCCCCATTGTCTGTAAGGTTCCTGACCTCCATCAAGTTAGAATAGGGATCCATTGGGCCAAATCATTTCTTCAAATCCCTAAATTGCTTGAGTTTTCCCGTGACTACAATTCACATAAAGAATCCAAACTGCACAGTCAATACGCCTCAAATTGGAGAAGCAGAGAAGTATTAATAGCAGGCCTATTTGAACACTCCTGGTTCACAGGAATGGTGTCCAGGCCACCCTGAATTTAGGCAAATTAGGGGCAAGAGAGATTATTTAGGAGACTGTCTTGGGCTTCGCCCCTCGTGGAAATTTCCAGCGATAGGTTATGATGAGTGTCTATATAAAAGAACATGAGGGCCATGTGGGATTGTTTTGGTTTTAATTGTGGTTGTTAGTGTGGTGATTGGAAGAGATGACTGGGTCCACCTTGACATGAACTCTGGTGTTTTTCCCCTTAGAGACTGAGTTCTGGAACTGACCTCAGAAAAGTATTGCCATTAATTGTGTTGGGATTTTAGAAGGCCATGCATGAGAGTCGCCCTTGGAAACTGAGATCAAGGCCCAGGGTGGCTTTCAACAGAGCACTGGGAATCACAGCCAAGATATCACATAATTTTCTTCTGAAAGACTTGGCAGCCGTAGTTGAGAGTCAAAAGTCACATGGACCTCACATTGTAGAACTCAATGGGCCTGGCTTCATTTGACCTTTTGGCCATTCTTTGGGAAGCATTGCCTGTGAGATTTCTCCAGAGCTTTCATTGAAATGAGCTTCGTCAACATTAATGGTTCTGGAATGAACTGAAACTCACAGTGCCTCCACCTTCATTGTTGAAATATGGCTAGAAAAATACCATGAAATTTTTGAAATTTCCATGACCAGCTGGCACAGGAGAACCTTTGGATTTCCTGTTGCTGATCATGAGTATAACAGACACTGCCTTGATTGACTGGTTTTAATGAAAATTGTGTAAAACAGAGATGCCAATAAGTTGGAGCCTGATTATTAGTGGGCCTAGAGCAGTGGTAGGCAGGTGAGTGATAAAACATCTCTGGTGGGGCCATGTGGATCTGCCATTGGCTTCCAAATGGCTTGTGACTGACATGATGCAGCCAGCAGTCCCTTCTAAGTAAAGGCATCTTGTTATTTGGAGAGGTTTCAGGGCAATGTTCAGAATCGATTTGCTATCGTCAATGGGGCAAGCTATGTGATATAGAAGCATGGTTGGTGCATTCTCCTGCAGAAATTGAAATACCACACGTGACAGAACTCCCTCCTGCACTGTGTCCCAGTTGAACTCCGTGTATTTTATGAAGCAAATACCAAACTCCCATTGTAGCAGCAAGAAACACCATGAAAATTGGAGGATGAACAAATGGCTTCACAGTCCACACAGGGAGACACTTAGAACCCAGTGGCCACAGTTTACCTACAAAGATCAAATTCAGGACTGCTGCCTCATGTTCATTGGAAAATAAGAAACTATGTTTTACAGGTCACATAGGTGCAGACCCAGCTTTGATGATCTCACTACAAAGGAAGCTAAAGCTCCTGATAACAACATATGTTTCAAGTGACCAAACTCAGAGGCAAATTCTCAAGAAGTCTTTAGGCCAGCAGAGCTCCATGTTTGTGGAGTGTTCACCCTGTCCCTTACTTTTGGAAACTCCTCTACCACCTCCAAGGTAGTGAACTCCTTAGCATATTCCATTCCAGATAAGTATTCACTGATTTTCTAACTCTTCTCCTCTAATTATGTCTTACTTGGGGCGAAGATAATGTCAAGCCATTGTTCTGGAGGAGTGGGAAGATTTTGTGTAGCACATATTTGCATACACATTGGATTCATTTTCCAATTTTCCATTCGAAATACTGAATCCCTGACTCTAACCCCTACCCTACTAGACTCTGACTACTAATCGTAATATGATAGAGAATAAAAACTCAAACAGAATAGAAATACAAGCAGTTCAGAGGAGGCATGGTGTATAGTTGAAATTGCCTTTTGCATTATATAGGTTAGAAGTTATAAATCTAGTCAATTTTTTGTTGAAATAGTTCTCCGTGTGTTTTGAAAGTTAACAAATATGTAAATTCCTGTCTCCCTTTCTCTGTAGCCTATTCAGCACATGTAATTTTATATGCACATATAGAATCGTACCTGGTATCACACGTACATTTTTGTGAGGTGACTGACTTGGCAAATACAAATTTTGAGAAGAGATCACTCCTCCTAAATGCTGTTGGAACTGAAAATTCAACCTATGGGTAAGCCTCCTAGTTGAACAACATTATACATAAATCCATGTTAAGTATATGAATATTTTTGGGTCTGTGGATGATATGTATTTCATGATGAATTTCAATTGACATATATATTGCTAGTTTTTAATGTCTGTGTATGTGTGTGTGTATATGTATATATATATATATATATATATATATATATACTCTCCGAATTTTTCAAAATATTAAATATTTGTGTCTTATTATGCACTCCCTAAATTCATTCATATTCATGTATGTGGATTTATAATCCACTTTTTAAAAAATTAATCTCAGAAATATTCATCCACCTGAAATACATATTTTTTCCTAGTACTGAAACAGTTTTCAGTAAATGGTGCATCCATATCCTAATATTTCGGCATTGCAAGATGACTGTGAAGACAGTGTATCACACCCAGTGTACCCTGCCACTGCGCAGGTGAATAACGAGTTAGAACGATGAAAAACTATCTTGTTAGGATCTTACAGGAAAATGGGTGTTTACCGAAATCTAGAAGAATGATTTCCACCACCGAGGTCCGGTAATTGAGTCTCAAGCACAAGCCACTTGTGCAACCGGAGATCCATTCTGATTTATCCGCGTGACCTGCCCCGTGTCTACAAATGGTGAGGCACCACCGAGAAGCGACCAGCAAGCAGGGAGAAACGTTGCTGCAGATTCTGTGGAATCCTGCTGGCTGAGCATCCACTGAGCCCCCAGCTGAATTTGGGATTTCAGACGGGAAAGTTAGCAGTACATTTCTATCCCCCAAAGTGGAAACTCCACAAAGGAAACCAGCAGCCACCATCTTGGAGAGCTGAAGTAACCACCACCACTCCCAGACAGATTGCAACAATAAAACAGGTGTGTGTTTCTCAGCTCATCTCACATACAGAGGAAAATTCGCATAAAATCTCTCCTAGGCTTTTGGGGGAGGGATAATCAGAGCAAGTCTGCATAAAGACTGGGGGAAAACTAGAGGCACCTGACCTTCATCTCCCCTTCCCATCAGCGGCAAAAATGAAACTTGTCTAGCCAGTGCGGGGCGAGGGGCAAGCGGAAAATATTAAAACAATAGAGTTCCAGGGTTCACAATAGACACCCTCCCCACCCAACAAACGGCAGACCCGGAGAACAGTTTGAGCTGCCGAGAAGCATCACTCAGGAGAAATCTGGTCTAGCAGGAGAAATCAGGACTAGCAGGATAAACCAGGGGACTAGAGGCCAGGCCCTCCTGACTGGGTGGCTGGAGAACGCCAGACCGCTGCCAGTGTGACTGGGCAACTGGAGACCACCTTCCTCCCGGTGCCAGCCCACCTGCTGACGGCATGTCTTGATGGCTGGAGAACGCTCGCCTGCCGACGACCGAACGCGCAACTGTGTGGCTAGAGATCACCCACCCGCCGGCGACAGCCCATCCGCTGCCCGCGCTACTGGGTGGCTGGAGACTGCCGGCATGCCAGCGACCGGGAGCTGAAACCAACAAGAGACAATCCAGTCCAGCCCCCCAATTCGGACACTCCGGCAAGGAGCCTGGGGCCCACCACAGCAGAGAGGTGACATCACTGGAGCTCGGCTGTCAGAATTCCTTAACAGTGAAATCCACTTAAGCAGGCATAGTCTAGCAACACAAAGGAGAGAAAACAGAGATATATAATCCCATAACAAATCTATAGAAGAGAGCAGAAACACAGCAATCAAATAGAGCCAGAAAATAACGTGAACATCATGAAAAAACAAGGGGAAAAAAAGGTGTAGAAACAATGAAGGACAACTTAATACTACAGGAGAACCTAGAAGCATCAGAAACAGGGATAGGGAAAAAACTTAAGTCATACCTAACTCAGATGGAAAGGAATAATAGAGAAGACATGAGGCAGCAAGTCCAAGAAATAAAAGTATATTTTGAAAATGAATTAAACAACCAAATTCAAATGGCAAAGAACAAGGTTTACCAGGAGATAGAGATCTTTTAAAAAATCATACAGTAATTCTAGAAATGCAGGAAACTATAAACCAAATTAAAAACTCAAACAAGAATATTTCAAATAGACTAGATCAAGTAGAAGTCAGAACATCAGATAATGAAGACAAAGTTTGTCAACTTGAAAAGAATATAGTCAACACAGAAAACATGCTTAAATCCCATGAGCAACTATTCAAGAGATATGGGATGTCATAAAAAAACCAAAATTGGGAGTCATCGGGATAGAAGAAGGCATAGAGATTCAAACCAAAGGAATGGACAACATATTAAATGAAATAATTCTAGAAAACATCCCAGAGATGAAAGATGGAATGGATTGCCATATCCTGGAAGCCTACAGGACCTCAAACATTCAAAACCATAATAGACAAACTCCAAGACATATAATTATGAAGATAGCCAACATACAGAACAAGGAGAGAATATTAAAAGCTACGAGAGAAAGTAGGCAGATAACATTCAGGGGTAAACCAATTAGGTTAACAATTGATTTTTCATCACAGACTTTGAAAGCGAGAAGATCTTTGAACAATGTATTTCAAACACTGAAAAATAATGGATTCCAACCAAGAATACTGTATCCAACAAAATTAAGCTTCAGATTTGACAATGAAATTAAGTCTTTCTTGATAAACAAAAGCTAAAAGAATTCGCAGACAGAACACCAGCACTGCAAAGCATTTTGAGCAAAATACTACAAGAAGAGGAATTGAAAAATAGTGCCCAAAACTAACAGTAGGAGGTATCTCAGTAAAGGGGTAAGAAAATAACCAAAAAGTAAAAACTACCCAAATTAAAATAAATAAATAAATAAACATGACTGGAAGTATAAATCATATTTCAATTGTAACCTTAAATGTTAAAAATCTAAACTCACCAATCAAGAGACATAGGCTAGTAACCTGGATCAAAAAAATAAATCCAACAAAATGCTGCCTTCAGGAGACTCTTTTGATAGGTAAAGACATACACAGGCTGAAAGTGAAAGGTTGCGAAAAATCTTACCACTCACATGGCCCTCGGAAGCAAGCAGGAGTGGCCATACTCATATCATATAAAATCAACTTCAAACCTACGTTAATCAAAAGGGATAAAGTAGGACACTATATATTGTTAAAAGGAACCATCCACCAACAAGACATAACAATTATCAATTGGTATGCACCAAACAATTGAGCTGCAACGCTTATAAAACAAACTCGCCTCAAGTTCAAGAGTCAAATAGACTACAACACAATAATTATGGGTGACTTCAACACACCGCTCTCGCCATTAGACAGATCCTCTATAAAAAACTGAATAAAGAAACTATAAAATTCAACAGCACAATCAATAACCTTGACTTAACCGACATATATAGAATATATCAACCATCATCAAGTGGATACACTTTATTCTCAGCAGCACATGGATCCTACTCCAAGTTAGACCATATATTATGCCATTGGGCAACTCTTAGTAAATATAAAGGCGTGGAGATAATACCATGCACCATATCTGATCATAATGGAATGAAACTGGAAATCAATGAGAATAGAAGGAAGGAAAAATCCTACATCACATGTAAAATGAACAATATTCTACTGAATGATCAATGGGTTACAGAAGACATAAAGGAGGAGATAAAAAAATTCTTAGAATCAAATGACAATACAGACACAACATACTGGAATCTATGGGACACAAAGAAGGCAGTTTTAAGAGGGAAATTCATTTCTTGGAGTTCTTTCCTCAAAAAAAGAATAAAACAACAAATAAATAAACTCACAGTACACATCAAAAACCTAGAAAAGGAAGAGCAAAACAACAGCAAATGTAGTAGAAGACAAGAAATAATTAAAATTGGAGCAGAAATCAACGAAACTGAAACAAACAAAAAAAAAAAACATTGAAAAAATTGATAAAACTAAAAGTTGATTCTTTGAAAAAATAAATAAGATTTACAGGCCCTTAGCCATGCTAAGGATGAGAAGAAGAGAGGGAACTCAAATTACTAACATACGGAATGAAAAAGGCAATATCACAACAGACAGTACACAAATACGGAAGATAATTAGAAAGTATTTTGAAATCCTATATTCCAATAAAATAGAAGATAGTTATAATATCGATAAATTTCTTAAGTCATATGATCTGCCCATATTCAGTCAAGAAGACACACACAATTTTAACAGACCAAAAACAAAGAAAGAAATGGAAGAAGCCATCAAAAGACTACCAATCAAAAAAAGCCCTGTACCTGATGGGTATACAGCAGAGTTCAACAAAACCTTCGAAGAAGAATTAATACCAATACTATTCAAGCTATATCAAGAAATGGAATAATAAGGAGCTCTTCCAAATTCATTCTCGGAGTCCAAAATCACCCTGATCCCAAAACCAGACAAAGACACTTCAAAAAAGAAAACTACAGTCCAATATCTCTAATGAAGTTGGATGCAAAAATTCTCAATAAAATCCGTGTGAATTGAATACAAAAACATATCAAAATAGTTGTGCACCATGATCAAGTAGGATTCATCCCTGGAATGCAAGGCTGGTTCAATATACGGAAATCAATAAATGCTATTCACCACATCAATAGACTTAAGGACAAGAACCATATGATCATCTCGATAGATGTAGTAAAACATTCAACAAAGTTCAGCATCCCTTTATGTTCGAAACACTAGAAAAACTAGGGATAACAGGAACTTACCTCAACATTGTAAAAGCTATATATGCTAAACCTCAGGCTAGGATCATCCTAAATGGAGAAAACTGAAGGCATTCCCTCTGAAATCTGGAACAAGACAGGGATGCCCTCTATCACCACTTCTATTCAATTTAGTTCTTGAAATACTAGCCAGAGCAATTAGACAGACAAAAGAAATTAAAGGCATAAAAATAGGAAAAGAAGAACTTGAATTATCGCTATTTGTGGATGACATGGTAATATATTTAACAGACCCAAAAGGGTCTACAAAGAAACTGCTAGAGTTAATAAATGAAGGATATAAAACCAACATGCATAAATCAAAGGCATTTCTGTATATCAGCAACAAAACTTCTGAAATGGAAATGAGGAAAACCACTCCATTCAAAATATACTCAAAGAAAATAAGATACTTGGAAATCAACCTACCAAAAGAGGTGAAAACCACAGAACCCTAAAGAGAGAGATAGAAAAAGATCTTAGAAGATGGAAAAATGTACCCTGTTCATGGATAGGCAGAACTAAATTCATCAAAATGGCGAAATTACCCAAAGTTCTCTACAGGTTTAAAGCAATGCCAATCAAAATCCCAACGGCATTTCTTGTAGAAATGATAAAGCAATCATGAAATTCATATGGAAAAACAAAAGACACAGAATAGCAAAAGGAATTCTAAGCAGGAAGTGTGAATCGGGAGGTATAGCGATACTAGAGTTCAAACTTTACTACAAAGCAAGAGTAACAAAAACAGTGTGGTACTGGTACCAAAACAGGCAGGTGGACCAATGGTATAGAATGGAGGACAGAGAAACCAATCCACAAAATTACAACTTTCTTATATTTGATAAAGTGGCTATAAACATGCAATGGATGAAGGATAGCATCTTCAACAAATGGTGCAGGGAAAATTAGAAATCCATGTGCAACAAAATGAAACTGAATCCCGTTCTCTCACCATGCACAAAAGTTAACTCAAAATAGATCAAGGAGCTAGATATCAAATCAGAGACACTGCGTCTCATAGAAGAAAAAGTTGGCTATGATCTATATACTGTGGGGTCGGGCTCCAAATTCTTTAATAAGACATCAATAGCCCAAGAGTTAATAACAAGAATAAACAAATGGGACATACTTAAACTAAAAAGTTTTTTCTCAAGAAGAGAAACAATAAGAGAGGTAAATAGAGAGCCTACATCCTGGGAACAAATTTTTACCCCTCACACTTCAGATAGAGCCCTAATATCCAAAATATACAAAGAACTCAAAATATTAAACAATAAGATAACAAATAACCCAATCAACAAATGGGCCAAGGACCTAAACAGACACTTCACAGAAGAGGACATACAATCAATCAACAAGTACATGAAAAAATGCTCACCATCTCTAGCAGTCTGAGAAATGCAAATCAAAACCACCCTAAGATACCATCTGACTCCAGTAAGATCAGCAGCCATTATGAAGTTAAACAACAATAAGTGTTGGCGAGGATTTGGGGAAAAGGATACACTTGTACACTGCTGGTGGGACTGCAAATTGGTGAGGCCAATTTTGAAAGAAGTATGGATATTCCTGGAAAAGCTGGAAATGGATCCACCATTTGACCCAGCTATCACCCTTCTTGGAATGTTCTCTCAGGATCTTAAAATAGCGTACTATAGGGATACTGCCACATCAATGATCATAGCAGCACAATTCACAATAGCTAGACTGTGGAACCAACTTAGATGCCCTTCAATAGATTAATAGATAAAAAAAATGTTGCATCTATACACAATGGAGTATTACACAGCACAAAAAATGACAAAATCATAGAATTTGCAGGGAAATGGATGGCATTAGAGCATATTATGCTAAGCGAAGCTAACCAATCCTTAAAAAACAAATGCCAAATGTCTTCTCTGTTATAAAGAGAGCAAATAAGAACAGAACAGGGAGGAAGAGCATGAGGAAAAGATTAACATTAAACAAAGACGAATGGGGGGAGAGAAAGGGAGAGAGAAGGGAAAGCTTATGAAAATTGTAGGAAACTCTCAATGTTACACAAAATTGCATATAAGATGTTGTGAGGGGAAGTGAGGGGGAAACAATGGAGAGAATTGAACAATAGCAGATGAGGTAGAGAGGGAAGATGGGAGGGGAGGAGAGGGTGGATAGTAGGGGATAGGAAAGGTAGCAGAATACAACAGTCACTAATATGCCATTATGTAAAAATGTGAATGTGTAACCGATGTGATTCTACAATTCGTATTTGGGGAAAAAATGGGAGTTCATAACCCAATTTAGTCAAATGTATGAAAGATGATATATCTTGAGCTTTGTAATGTTTTGAACAACCAATAAAAATAAATAAATAAATAAAGGTTTAAAATTTAGTGGGAAGAAATCAGCTAAAAATGGGTTCAGATGTATTCATTTTGCTATACAGAAACTTTGTTTTGTGAATATCACAAATTTATTTTACCAGAAAATGCACATAAATTGAGATTAAAGGATAATTCACCTAACTTCATGAAAAATTCATAGCATTTTCTACACTTTTCATATTTCATTTTTTTCGTGAATATTTTGTCATGGACAAGGTCTAGTCTTAGGCTATTCTTCCAGAATACTACCTCATCTGACAAGTTCGTACAATGTGTTGGATTGTTCTTTTCATCTTTTATTTAATAGTTTCTAGCTGATAATGTGTATTTTTTCTTATCTTTATTTGGACATACAAACCTAACTATATCTTTGCATTTTATGTTTTACTGGGGAAGAGACTCATCAAAAGCTCTTTGTTATATGTATCAACAATCAAACATCTAGAGCATACAATTATTCTTAATTTTGCATGAAAATAAATTTGTACCATTTTTCTTATAAAGATGTAGTATTATTAATAATGTCCCTACTGTAATAAGTAACTACTTACAAGAAGAATTAAACAATTGACTTTATATCAATTTTGAACATGAAAAGTACTAAAATAAGTATTTGGCAATTAATACACAATTGATAGAAATTGAAATCACAAGAAAGCCATTTAAAATGTCAGTGCATATGGTCCTTAAATAATAGGTTGTTCAAATAAAATTTCTCTAATTCATAAGAGTTAATATGCCACATTACAGCTTAATGTGATATAAAACTTTAAATTATCAGTATTGATAAATAAGAATGATACCTGTTTACTTAAATATGTTTATTTGATTTTCACTGTAAGATGTTAATTATGGAAGAATTGAGAATTAAGAAAGACTTGGTCTATATTATTTCTAACAGGAAAATCAAAGTAATTTTAAATATATATATATATATATATATATATATATATATATATATATATATATATATATATATATATATATAATATATGTAATGCATATGCATGAATATAGATAAATATGTATAATAAATGTATTGTAATATATCTATCAGGTGATTATAATTTTTAAATTTTCTCAAGAAAAAGAATGACTATAAAAAACAGTCTTAAATTTAAATTTCATAGCATACTACTGTTTGTAATGACATGAGAGAAAAATAGATATGGAGGGGAAACCAAAAAGGAAGGGAGAGAAGGGGGAAAATGAGGAAGAAAGTGAGTAAAGAAGAGGGACATGAGTGTATGATGTTAAGATAGAAGTGGAGGGGCTGGGTTTGTGGCTCAGAGGTAACATGGTTATCTAGCATGTGTGAGGCACATGGTTCTATTCTCAGCACCACATACAAATAAACAAAATGAAGGTCAATCAACAACTGAAAAAATAAAAAAAGAAAAAAGAAGAAATATTACGAAAATTCCAAGCTTTGATGAATGTTAAATAAAAAAAATATGTTACATAGCCTTATGTAATTTCTAGACTATCCAAAATAGTCACTAAATGTTAGATTATTAGTGCTATAACTAAAAATCCATTGATCTTTCCTCTACATTCTGTGGCATGCTAGTGCTAAAATAAATTGTATTATTAATTCCCCCCCAAATCCTAATATTTCTACAGTAACTGACCCAGTTGAACATCAATGCAAGTAGACTCTATGAGACATGATGTGTATTTTGACGTTCATTTTTATTCAACACTGGTACATTACTATCTTCAGTTTATGCACATCATAGCATATATGTTTCATCAAAATTTCTCAAATTTATAGGCATTTGTTTCACTTTCAATCACTTCCTGCTTGAGAACACATGTATTCCTCCATGTTTCATAACTGCTCTTTTCATGAGACTTCTTCCCAAAAACATTATTTTCAATTTCCATTATCACATTTGAAGCAAAACGCACAAACCCGTCACAATAAACCATAACACTAATATTACCATTAGATGTATAACTGGTTGGAATGAATGGTTGTATATCGATATAAGATTTCTTACTTAGTTTCAGATATCAATTCAATCCATTATTTAAAGTGGAACCAGTTATATTATTTATTCACAGTACAGTCTATTCACGAATTATCTCTATATTCATAGACACAGGTACACCTCTTTGTACCCCCAATACTAATTTATACGTCCTCAATATATAGCTCCCAGAAATGGTGGAAGAAATACCCATGTCACCTGATCTCCATATACATTTTATCACAGTAATATTCTGGACATAAAAAGCAAAGGTCACACTTATGATTGTACAAAACCTAAATGGAAAGTGAACATGGATTACTAAAAACATCCATGTCCAGGTTGCCTAATGCTCTCAAATGAAAATCCTATTGGTGACTACATATTTGTTTCTTCCAAAGATTATATATTCAAACTCAAACATGTTGAAAATGTCTAATCCTGTCACTCACTTTATACTTTGCCTGATTTTGTAATGTCTCTATTGATATCTGCTTTCCTACATATTTTCCCCAGTTAATCATTGTGACTTCCTCATCACATGTGCTGATATTTACATTCACTCTCTTAGCGATACCCTAGTTCTAAAGAACTTTTGTTCCAAATCCTACACTCATTCTTCTTCCTAAACCTACCGACTATCTTCCTAATCCTACCGACTATCACTTTTTGACTGGATGTTCTCTTCTACATTCAATCATCCAAGGTGAAAGGTCCTATGCCATTGTATATCGATTTATCTGAAACATCTGTGCAGAATGTAATTCAACGCTAAGTATCCCAATCAAGGGACAAATGAAGTTCTGGGCTTCAAATCTTACTTAGATTTCTGTTTTCGTACATATATTTCACCTCTATATTCTTATAAATATCACAGGTTCCCAATACCATTATTCATCCAGCAGAATGGTTCCTAACCCATATCGAACATGTTAATAACACTAATCATACACTGTTCCCTCAATCTAACTTTACTGAGGAGCAGCGACAGTGTTGGTCTTACAATACAGGAATGTATGGGATCTTCCACCTGCTGAGAACATCAAAGGTACATGCAGAAATGATCTCTGGAGAAGATGTAGGCAGCTATGAAGGACCTGAGAGAGCAAAAGACATCTCCATGGCAAAGAACCTGGTAGGATGAAGGAATGTGTCTGAATCAGCCTCACTCTTCTTAATGTAGAGTAGACCAAACCAGGCCTGTGTGGAAAGCTCTTCCCAGGTGCGTATGGTTGATATACCATTCTAACATATGAAAGTGTCACAGGAAGTAGGGGCAGCCTCCATCTCATGGGACCCTTGGAAGCAACTGTTAGGACAAAGTGGTTGCCAAGGCAGTTACCTCATTCAGTTCCTGAAAGAAGTGACCACACCTCACTTCCTTGATGATAAAAGTCTCTGAACTTGGGATCCAGGAAGCCAGGCACCCAGAGCCATTACCAATCCTAGTCCAAGTGGTCTCACTTGTTTGAATTTACCAAAGACAGAGTCAGTCTTTCTTCTTACCTGTTAAGGTCTGTAAACAAGTCAGATTGGCACCTGTTATTTTGCCAGAGAAATGTTAGAGTCTGTAAAAAAAGTCTGAATGGCGCCTGGCAAAATGCCAGAGGGAGTGGTTTGTGAAGTAACAAAAGAGAGCCATTAAGTGTGGAGATTCCTTATTGTTTGACTGCTGTATCTATTTCATGCTAATTAGATAGGCTGTGTAAAATGTATAAATACCGCTCTTATTCAACAATAATTGGCTTCCACTCCTGCTGCATCAGTCTACCCAAGTTGTTCGCCACCCCCCCGGTTATTTTGCCCAGCCAGCCGGGCTGCGGCACTTACCTACAGATGTGAGGATGGCCAAATGCCAGGGAAGCTCTGAAGATAATTCTTTTCTGATAAAGCAGGTATTGGCTCACCGCTGACTCCTGACTACTTCACAGAGTTAGCAAAGGAAAGCAGATTTGAGACAGGACAAGCAATTTTGGGGAACATAGTATGGCCCACCAGTCAGAGGACACTCTGGATAGTCACAGACCAACTTGGAGGAAAGAGTTGCCTTTGTGGGTGTGGTTGTGGGTTTGTGTATTCCACTGTGTCTGTGGTTATAGACATTAGAAAAGAGAATGCATCAATGGAATTGTTCTGTCTAGTAGAAAGCTTCTCAGCATTCATCCTGCCAAATTTATGAATGGACTACGGCTTTCCTTATGAATGGGCAACACCTGCTATCTTCCTAAGTTCCTGTTTTCTTCCTGAATTCTGGCCACTCTCAAGAATAGGCTCATGGTTTTGTGTAAAAGATATGTACCACCTCCAAACTCTATAACATGGCCTTGTACTGGATAGCTGAAGGGAATGGAGAGGAACTCAGAAAACTCAGATATCAGTGTGACCAGTAAAGTGTCAGTGGAGAAACACTGATTTGGGCCTTTTGTTTACCTATTGTTCCGTTGCCCTGAATGTCTGGAAGGTCTTTGCCTCAGTCCACCCCTTTGTGAAACCTGAAGAAAACAGTTGTCTAATGGAAAATAATGAGCATCACCTGTGGCTCTTTGCTTAATTGCCATGGAAAGGGATGTGTCTGAATCAGCCTCTTGGCCCTGTGTGAGGCTGTGACTTAGATTCTCACCACCTGATGAATCTAAGGAAAGATCTCATGTGTGCATCCAAAACCAAAATGGAAAAAGAGCAGTCTTGTGGATGAAGTCTCTCGCCTACCTCTGTAAGGTTCCTGACTTCTATCAAGTGAGTATAGGTATCTTTGGTTCAAAAAGTTTTTCAAAGCCCTGCAGAGGCAAGCCCATAGGTGCTTGGATTTTCTCATAACTCCAATTCACATAAAGAATCTAAACCCCACAGACATAAGGCTCAAATTGGAGAAGCAGAGCAGTATTAATGGCAGGCCTAATTGATCACTCCTTGTTCACAGATAGGTTGTCAAGCCACCCTGACATTAGACAAATGAGGGTAGGGAGCATATTTTGGATACTGTCTTCAGCTGCACCCCTCATGGAAACTTCCAGCCAGAGGTTATGATGAGTGTCTATGTGGAAGTAGTTGAGAGCCATGTGGGAGTGTTTTGGTTTTAATTGTGGTCATTTGTTTGGCTGATGGAAGAGATGACTGGGTCCACCTTGGCTTGAACTCTGGTGTGAGTCTTCTTAAAGACTGAGTTCTGGAAATGACTGCAGAGATGTATTGCCATGAATTGTGTTGGGATTTTTGGAGGCCATACATGGTAGTGGCCTTTGGAAACTGAGATCTAGGCCCGGGGGGCTTCCCACAGAGCACTGGGAATCTGAGCCAGAATATCACATGATTTTATTCTGAAAGACTTGACAGCCATAGTTGAGAGTAAAAACACACATGGACCTCACATTGTAGACCTCAATGGGCCTGGCTTCATTTGATCTTTTGGCCACTCTTTGGGAAGTCTTGCCTGTGAGAGTTCTCCAGATCTTTCATTGAAATGGGCTTTCTCACCTTTTAATGTTTCCAGAATGAATTAAATCCCACAGTGCCTCCAACCTCATCCTTGAAAAATGGCTAGATAAACATCATAAAAATTTGAAATTCCCATCACCAGGTGACACTGGATACACTTTGGATTTCCTGTTGCTCATCATGAGTGTACCAGACAGTGCCTTGATTGACTGGGTTTCATGAAAATGGTGTAGAACAATGATGCAAATAAGTTAAAGTCTGCTGAGTAGTGGGCCTAGAGCAGTGTTTTGCAGGTCTGTGATAAAACTTCTGTGGTGGGGTCATGTGGATCTGCCAAAAGGCTTGTAACTGACATGGTGCAGCCAGCAGACCCTTGTATGTAAAGGCATCTTGTTGAATGGAGAGGTTTCAGGGCAATGTTCAGAATCAGGTTGCTATGGTCAAGGGGGCAAGCTATGTGGGATAGAAGCCTGGTTGGTGCATTCTCCTGCAGACCCTGACACACAACACGTGACAGATCTCCCTCCAGCACTGTGACCCAGTTGAATTCCTTGTATTTCCTGAAGCCAATACCAAACTCCCAGTGCAGCAGCAAGGACACCATGAAAAGTGGAGGATGACCAAATGGCTTCACAGTCCACACGGGGCCACACTTAGCCTTCAGTGGCAAGAGTTTACTTACAAAGAGAGAATTTAGCCTTGCTGCCTCACGTTCTTTGGAAAATAAGAAACCATGTTCTGCAGGTCACATAGATGGAGACCCAGCTTTGGTGGTCTCACTAGAAAGGAAGCCATAGGTCCTGACTACAACATATACTTCAAGTGGCCAACCTCAGAGGCAGGTTCTCCAGAAGTCTTTAGGCTGGCAGATCTCCATATTTGTGCAGTATTTACCCTGTCCCTTACTTTTGGAAACTCCTCTACCACCTCCAATATTGTGAACTCGTAACCATGTTCCATTCCTGATATGTATTCACAGATTTTCTAAATCTTCTTCTTTTATTTTGTCTTACTTGGGGCAAAGATAGTGTCAAGGTATTGTTGTGAATGAGAGTAGGAAGATTTTGTGTAGCACATATTTGCATACACATTTGATTCATTTTCCTATTTTACATTCAAAATACTGAATCCCTGACACTAACCCATACCCTACTAGACTCTGACTACTAACCCTAATATGGTGGAGAGAAATAATGCAAACAGAAGTGAAATACAAACAGTTCAGAGGAGGCATGGTGTATAGTTGGATTTGCCTTTTGCATGATAAAGTGTAGGTGTTATAAATCTAGTCAATTTTTAATTAAAATAGTTCACCATGGGTTTTTGTAGTTAACAAATACGTGAATTCCTGTCTCCCTTTCTCTGTAGCCTATTCAGCACATGTATTTTTATATGCCCTTTCTCTGTAGCCTATTCAGCACATGTATTTTTATATGCACATATAGAATCCTACCTGGTATCACACGTACATTTTTGTGACTTGGCTGACTTGGAGATACAAATTGTGAGAAAAGATCACTCCTCCTAAAAGCAGTTGGAACTGAAAATTCAACCTATGTGTGAGCTTCCTAGGAGAACAACATTGTACATAAATCCATGCTCAGTAAAATAAATTATTTTGCATCTGTGGATGTTATATATTTCATGATGAATATTTATTGGCTTATATATTGGTACTTTTTAATATCTCTGTGTGGGTTTTGGGTGTGTGTTTATATATATATATATATATATATATATATATACACACTCTCAAGATTTTTCAAAATATGAAATATATGTGTCTTATATACACTACCGAAATTCATTCATGTTCATGTATGTGGATTTATAATAAAAATTTCACAAGATTATTCTCAGAAGTATTCATTTACCTGAACTACATATTTGTTTTCTAGTACTTAAAACTAACTTCAGTGAATGTGCATACAAATACTAATATTTCTACAGTAATTGACCCAGTTTAACATCAATGCAATTAGATTCCTATGGGACATGGTGTGTATTTTGATGTTCATTTTTATTCAACATTGGTTCGTTAATATTTCTTCAGTTCATGCACATCATAGGATATATATTTCATCCACAAATTCACAAATTTATAGGCATTTGTTTCTCTTTCAATCACTTACTGCTTCAGAACACATGTATTCCTCCAGGTTTCTTGACTGGTCTTTTAATGAGACTTCTTTCCAAACACATTATTTTCGATTTCTATAATCACTTTTGAAGCAAATCTCACACAATCTTTATAATAAAACATAACGCAATTATACAATTAGATGTGTAACTGGTTGGAATGAATGATTGTATATCAATATAAGTTTTTGTGTATATTTTCACATATCAATTCAATCCATTATTTAAAGTGGAAACAGTTATATTATTTATTCACAGTATTGTCAATTCATGCATTAATTCTATATTCATAGACACAGAGTACAAATCTTTGTACCGCCAATAATAATTTATACATCTTCAAAATATTGCTCTCAGAAATGGTATAAGAAATACTTATGTCACCCAATCTACATATACATTTTATCACAGTAATATTCTGGACCCAAAATGCAAAGGTCAAACATATGATTGTACCAAAGCCTAAATTGAAAGTGAGCATGGATTACTAAAAACATCCATGTACATGTTGCCTAATGTTCTCAAATGTCAATCCTATTTGTGACAACATATTTTTTTCTTCCTTAGATTATATATTCAAACTCAACCCTGTTGAAAATATCTAATCCTATCACTCACTTTATACTTTTCCTGATTTCTTAATGTCTCTATTGATATCTGCTTACCGACATATTTTCCCCAGTTCATCATTGTGACTGACTCTTCACATGTGCTCACATTTAAATTCACTCTCTATCCGAAACCCTATTGCTGGAGAACTTTTGTCCAAAACCTATACTCACTCTTCTTTCTGAAACTGAATATCTTTCTAATAATTTCAACTATCCCTTTTTGACTAGAAGTTCTCTTCAACATTCCATCATCCAACGTACAAGGTCCTATGCCATTGTACTGAATTTATCTGAGACATCTCTGCAGAAAATAATTCAAATCTAAGTATCCCAATCAAGGGCCCAATGCCCTTCTGGGCTTCAAATCTTACCTACATTTCTGTTTTCATACTAATATTTCACCTATATTTTCTTGTAAATATTGCAGCTTCCCAATCATTCCTGCAGAATGATTCCTAATTCATATCGAACATGTTATTAATCCTAACCATACACTGTTCCCTCAATCTAACTTTACAGAAGATTAGAGACAGAGTTGGTCTTTCAATATAGGAATGTAGCAGATCTTCCACATGCTAAGATCCTCAAAGGTCCATACAGAAATGATCCCTGGAGAAGATGTATGCAGCTATGAAGGACCTGAGAGAGAAAAAGTCATCTCCATGTAATGGCTCACCGCTGGCTCCTAATAACCTCACAGAGTTGGCCAAGGAGACCAGATCTGAGACAGGACAGGCCATTTCTGGGAACATAGTATGGCCCACCAGTAAGAGGACACTCCGGATAGTCACAGACCTACTTGGGGGAAGGAGGTGCCTTTGTGGGTTGGGTGTGAGTTTGTGGTCTTGTCTCATTTTCTGAGAATAGGTAGGAAAGGCAGTATGTTCATTTTGGAGTGGATGGTTTCTAGAAAGTCGTTTGACAAGGAGTGTGTTTCTATGTCTGGGTATCCCACTGTGTTCGTGGATGAAGACATTAGAAAGAGCATGCATCAATGATGTGTTCTGTCTAGTAGAAAGCTTCCCAGCATTCATCCTTCCCAATTTATAGATGGACTTGGCTTGCCTTCTGGATGGGCAACACCTACTGTCTTCCTAAGTTCCTGTTTTCTGCCTGAATTCTGGCCACAAACCATAATAGGCTCATGGTTATGTGTCCAAGATATGTACCACCTCCAAGCTCTGGGACATGGCCATGTACAGGATAGCTGAAGGGAATTGGAGCATCTCAGAAAACTCAGATATCAATGTGACCAGTAAAGTCTCTGTGGAGAAACCCTGCTTTGGGCCTTTTGCATACCTATTCTTCTGTTGCACTGAATAACAGGAAGGTCTTTGATTAGGCCATGCCTTTGTGAAGCCTGAAGAAAACAGTTTTCAAATGGAAATGAATGGGCATCACCTGGGGCTCTTTGCTTAATTGTTTGGAAAGGGATGTGTCTGAATTGGCCACTTGGCCCTGTGTGAGGCTGTGGCTTAGATACTCAGCACCTAATGGACCTAAAGAAAGATCCCATGTGTGCACCCAAATCCAAAATGTCCAAAAAGCATTTATTGTGGACTACGTCTCTCGCCTTCCTCTGTAAGGTTCCTGATCTCCATCAAGTGAGAATAGGGATCCTTTGCATCAAATGAGTACTTCAAAGCCTTGCAGAGTCTAGCCCACTGGTGCTTGTGATTACTCATGACTCCAGTTCACATAAAGAATCTAAATCCCACAGTCAGTAAGCCTCAAATTGGAATTGTGGAGCAGTATTAAAGGCAGGGCTCTATGATCATTCCGTGTTCAAAGGAAGGGTGTCCAGGCAACCCTGACTTGTGACAAATGAGGTGCGAGGGTGCTTATTTTGAACACTGTGTTGGTCTGTGCCCCTCATGAAAACCTCAAGCCAGAGGTTATTATTAGTGTCTATATGGAAGAAGATGAGTGCCATGTGGGAGTCTTTTGTTTTTAATTGTGGTCATTTGTGTGGCGGTTGGAAGAGATGTCTGGTTCCACCTGGGCTTGAACTCTGGTGTGATTCCCCTTAGAGACTGAGTTGTGGAACTGTCCTCAGAGAAGTATTGCCATGAATTGTGTTGAGATTTTAGGAGGCCACACACGAGATTCGCCCTTGGAAACTGAGATCTAGGCCCAGGGTGGCTTTCCACAGAGCATAAGTAATCTCAGCCAGGATATCACACGATTTTATTGTCAAAGACTTGGCAGCCATAGTTGAGAGTCATAACACACATGGAGCTCACATTGTAGACCTCAATGAGCCTGGCTTCATGTGACCTTTTGGCCACACTTTGGGAAGCTTTGCCTGTGATAGTTCTCCATTTCTTTCGTTCAAATGAGTTTCCTCGCCATTTAATGGTTCCTGAATGATTGGAAACCCACAGTGCCTCCAACTTCATCCTTAAAAAATAGCTAGATATATACCACCAAATTTTTGAAATTCCCTTGACCAAGTGGCACTGGAGAAACTTTGGATTCCTGTTGCTGATTATGAGTATACCAGACAGTGCCTTGATTGACTTGGTTTCACGAAAATGCTGTAGAACAGAGATGCCAGTAATTTGGAGCCTGCTGAGTAGTTGGCCTAGAGCAGTGGTGGGGAGGTGTCTGAAATAACATCTGTGGTGAGGCCATGTTTATCTGCCATTGGCTTCCAAATGGCTTGTGACTGACATTTTGCATCCAGCAGACCCTTGTATGTAAAAGCATCTTGTTATATGGAGAGGTTTCAGGACAATATTCAGAATCAGGTTGCTATGGTCAATGGGGCAAGCTCTGTGGGAAAGAAGCTTGCTTGGTGCATTCTCCTGCAGACCCTGACCCACCACATGTGACAGAATTCCCTCCAGCACTTTGTCCCAGTGGAACTCCTTGTATTTCAAGAAACAGATACCAAACTCCCAGTGCAGCAGCAAGAAACACCACAAAAAGTGGAGGATGAAAAAATGGCTTTACAGTAAAGACGAGGAGACACTTAGCGCGCAGTGGCTACAGTTTACCTACAAAGAAAAAATTCAGCACTGCTGCCTCATGTTCATTGGGAAATAAGAAACAATGTCCTCCAGGTCACATAGATGCAGACCCAGTTATGATGGTCTAACTAGAACGGAAGCTAAACCTCCTGACAGCAACATATATTTCAAGTGCCCAAACTCAGAGGCAGTTTCTCAAAAGTCTTTAGGCCAGCAGAGCTCCATGTTTGTGGAGTGTTTACCCTGTCCCTTACTTTTGGAAACTCCTATACCACCTCCAAGTATATGAACTCCTGAGCATATTCCATTCCAGATATGTATTCACAGATTTTTGTAAATCATGTCCTCTAATTGTGTCTTACTTTAAGCGAAGATGATGTCAAGGCATTGTTCTGGATGAGAGTGGGAACATTTTTTTGTATCACATATTTGCATAAATATTGAATTTATTTTCCTATTTTCAATTCGAAATACTGAATCCCTGACACTAACCCAAAACCTACTAGACTCTGACTACTAATCCTAATATGATGGAGTAAAATAACCCACACAGAATAGAAATACAACCAGTTCAGAGGAGGCATGGTGTATAGTTGTACTTTCCTTTTGCATGATAAAGGGTTGGTGTTATAAATCTTGTCAATTTGTAGTTAAAATAGTTCTCTATGTGTTTTTAAAGTTAACAAATATGTGAATTCCTGTCTCCCTTTCTCTGTAGTTGATTCAGCACATGCATTTTTATATGCACATATAGAATACTACATGGTATCACACGTACATATTTGTGAGGTAACTGACTTTGCAAATACAAATTGTTAGAAGAAAACACTTCTTCTAAATGCTGTTGGAACTGAAAATTCAACCTATGGGTGAGCTTCCTAGTTGAACAACATAAATCCATATTTAGTAAAATCAATATTTTTGGATCTGTGGATGATATATATTTCATGGTGAATTTCGATTGCCATACATAATGCTACTTTGTAATGTCTGTATTTAGGTGTGTGTGTGTGTGTGTGTGTGTGTGTGTGTGTGTATTCACTCTGCTGATTATTCAAAATATAAAATATATGTGTCTTATTATACACTAACTAAATTCATTCATATTCATGTATTTGGATTTATAATCAACGTTTGAGAAGATTATTCTCAGGAATATTTTTCCACCTGAAATACATGTTTGTTTCCTAGTACTGAAAACTAACTTCAGGGGATCATATTATGGCACCGATGGGAGTTCATTACCCACCTGTACCGCGTCACTTTGCAGGAGAAGGACGAGTTAGAACGGCTAAAATCTATCTTATTAGAAATTTCCAGGAAAATTGGTGTGCTCCAAAACCTACAGGAAGGATTTCCATTGCACAAGGACCAGCTACGGGGACTCAAACACCAGCAATTTGTCCTCACGGAGGGTCACGCTGCTTATTTAGCAAATCGCCCCACGGCTAGTGTCTGCAATGCGCGCTGGGAAACGACGAGAGAGCAACACAAAGATACAGTCTGTGGATTATGCGGGCTCCTGCCATCTGCGCAATCACTGTGCTCAGTGCTGAATTCTGGGTTTGAAATGGGGGAAGGAAGTGGTCCAATTCGGTTTTCCACACCGGTGAGACCACAGAGGAAGATAGCGGTCACCATCTTGGAGAGCTGATGTCACCATCCCTGTTTTCGACTGATCACAGCTCATTCAGATACAGAATAGGTAATTTCAGGCTGCCATTCGCCTTCATCTTGCAGACAAATTACTCAGGGTCAGTGCTAAGAACCCATGAAAATTGCTTCTTGGATCGTTCTCCTATCAGAACATACACCGAGCCCGGAGCGGCTGAATTCCGGGTCCCGGAACTGCTCTGGCCCAGGGCTAAAGAACCTGCGGAAACTGTTTCTTGGTCTGGGTCCTGCTGAATACTGTAGAGGTAAATGCCAACTGAGCCTTCATAGACAGTGGCAACAGGATTGAGACGGGGCTTGTGAGGGCCGGTCAGGACTCACCCGTTGCTTTGGTCACCCGACAAAGGGAATGAAATGCTGCCATTTACATGGGATACCAACATGGCAGACATCTGATGTGATCACAAAGCAGTGGAGGAGATAACTTCATCGATACCAGCGGCGAGAGAAATAGTTGGTCTCCTGGTAAAGAAAGTGAGTCACAAACATCTGAGTCTCTCTCATTTTGTCATCAAGCCAGAGGTGCAGAGCAGAGCTGCCACCTGTGCCTGGAACAGGCCCAGCGACCCACCGGCGTGGTAGTCACGTCACCCCAATTGGAGTAGGGGCAGAGCAGAGCCGACACCCATGCCTGCAAGGTAGGCAGACGTACGACCGACCGGCAGAACAGGCCTAGCGGCCGGTCAGCATGGTAGACAGATCACCCCAATTGGAGGAGCAGCACAGCCGCCAACCGCACCTGCAATGGAGACTTTTCCACAATACAAGAGCAATATAAATATACAGGGGGAAAATTACAAAAACACAACAGTTTCACCGAGCAGAAAGAAACGCAAGCTGTATGAAAAGACAAGGAAAGAAAGGACCACAAGCAATGCAGGTCAACTCAACTTTAGAAGAGGTAATAGATGCAGCATATGGAATGTCAGATAAAGAATTCAGGATATACATGCTTCAGGTGATCTGGAATCTCAAGGAAGACATTAGACAGCAAAAATCAGTCAATGAAAGATCACTTCGACAATGAATTACATAAAAAAATCCAAGTAGCAAAGATCAACTATACAGGGAGATAGAGGTTATAAAAAACAAACGAACTGAAATCTTAGAAACGCAGGAAGTAATGAACCATCTTAAAAACTCAATTGAGAATACTACCATCAGAGCAGAATACTTAGAAGATAGAACATCAGACAATGAAGACAAAGTATTTCAACTCAAAAAGAACATATACAGCTCAGCAAGACTGTTAAGAAACCATGAGCAAAACTGCAAGAAATATGGGATAACATAAAGAGAATAAACATAAGAGTCATTGGGATACAGGAAAGTATAGAGGTCCAAACCAAAGGAGTGAGCAATCTATTCAATGAAATAATAGGAGAAAAATTCCTAGACTTGAAGAATGAGACAAAATCCCAAATCCTAAAAGTCTACAGGACGCCGAACGTGCAAAATCATAAGAGATCCACACCTAGACACATTGTAATGAAGATACCCTACATACAGAATAAGGAGAGAATTTTAAAAGCTACAAGAGAAAGGAAGCAGATTATAGTTAGTGGTAAACCAACCAGGATAACAGCTGATCTTTCAACACAGACTCTGAAAGCTAGAAGATCCTTTAATAACATATTTCAAACACTGAAAGAAAATGGGTTCCAGCCAATTATCATGTATCCAGTGAAATTAAGCTTCAGATGGAAGATGAAATTAAAACCTTCCACGACAAACAAAAGTGAAAAGAATTTGCAGCTAGAAAACCATCTCTTCAAAACATCCTCGGCAAAACATTACAGGAAGTGGAAATGGAAAATACCAATGAAAACCAACAGTGGGAGGTAGGACATTAAAGGGGGGAAAATAATCAAAGAGGAAAACAAACTATGTTTAGTAACATAAATAAACAAATATGGCTGGAAGAACAACCCATATCTCAATAATAACAAAAAATCTTAATGGCTTAAACTCACCAATTAAGAGACACAGGCTAGTAGAATGGATCACAAAACAAGAACCAACAAAATGCTGCCTACAGGAGACGCATTTTATAGGAAAAGACATACATAGACTGAGGGTGATACTTGGAAAAATCGTATCACTCTTATGAACTTCGGAAACAAGCAGGAGTGTCCATACTCATATCAAATAAAATAGATTTCAAGCCAAAGTTAATCAAAAGGGATAAAGAAGGACACTACATACTACTCAAGGGAACCATACGCCAACAAGACATAACAATCATAAATATATATGCCACAAACAATGGTGCAGCTTTGTTCATCAAACAAACTCTTCTCAATTTCAAGAGTCTAATAGACCACAATACAGTAATCATGGGAGACATGAACACACCTCTCTCACCACTGGACAGATCTTCCAAACAAAAGTTGAATAAGGAAACTATAGAACTCAATAACACAATTAATAACCTAGACTTAATTGACATATATACAATATACAACCCATCATCAAGAAGTTACACTTTTTTCTCAGCAGAACATGGATCCTTCTCAAAAATACATCATATATTATGTCACAGGGCAATTCTTAGACAATAAAAAGGAGTAGAGATAATACCATGCATTTTATCTGATCATAATGGAATGAAATTAAAAATCAACGATAAAAAAAGGAAGGAAAAATCATTCATCACTTGGAGAATGAACAATAGGTTTCTGAATGATCAATGGGTTATAGAAGACATCAAGGAAGAAATTAAAAAATTCTTAGAGATAAATGAAAACACAGACACAATATATCGGAATCTATGGGACACATTGAAAGCAGGTCCAAGAGGAAAATTCATTGCTTGAGTTCATTCCTTAGAAAAAGAAAAAACCAACAAATAAATGATCTCATACTTCATCTCAAAATCTTAGACAAACAAGAGCAAACAACAGCAAAAGAAGTAGAAGGCAACAAATAATTAAAATCAGAGAAGAAATTAATGAAATCGAAACAAAAGAAACAATTAAAAAAATTGACAAAACAATACATTGGTTTTTTGAAAAAATAAATATAATCGACAGACCCTTAGCCATGCTAACAAAGAGAAGAAGAAAGAGAACTCAAATTACTAGCATATGAAATGAAAAAGGAAATATAACAAGAGACACTTCAGAAATACAGAAGAAAATCAGAAATTATTTTGAATTTATATACTCCAATAAAATAGAATATAGTGAAGGCATTGATAAATTTCTTAAGTCATATGATGTGCCCAGATTGAGTCAGGAGGATATAGACAACTTAAACATTCCAATATCAATTGAGGAAATAGAAGAAACCATCAAAATACTACCAACTAAGAAAAGCCCAGGACCGTATGGGTATAGAGCAGAATTATACAAAACCTTTAAAGAAGAACAAAAACCAATACTTTTCAAGGTATTTCAGGAAAAATGCAAAAATCCTCAAAAAAATTCTGGCGAATCAGACACAAAAACATATATATATAAAAAATGTGCACCATAATCAAGTAGGATTCATTCCTGGGATGCAAGGCTGGTACAATATACGGAAATCAATAAATGTTATTCATCACATCAATAGACTTAAAAATAAGAACCATATGATCATCTCTAGAGATGCAGAAAAAGCATTTGACAAGGTACAGCATCACTTTACGTTCAAAACTCTAGAAAAACTAGGGATAACAGAATCATACCTCAATATTGTAAAAGCAATCTTTGCTAAGCCTCAGGTTAGCATCATTCTGAATGGAGAACAATTGAAGGCATTCCCCCTAAAATCTGGAGCAAGACAATGATGCCCTCTCTCACCCCTTCTGTTCAACATAGTTATCGAAACACTGGCCAGAGCAATTAGAAAGACTAAAGAAATTAAAGGCATTAAAATAGGAAAAGAAGAACTCCAATTATCGCTATTTGCAAAAGACATGATTCTATACCTAGCAGACCCAAAAGGGTCTACAAAGAAACTATTAGAGGTAATAAATGAATTCAGCAAAGTGGCAGGATATTAAATCACCACGCATAAATCAAAGGCATTTTTGTATATCAGCGACAAATCCTCTGAAATGGAAATGAGGACAATCAGTCCATTCACAATATCATCAAAAAAATAAATAAAATACTTGGGAATCAACCTAACAAAAGAGGTGAAAGACATATACAATGAAAACTACAGAACCCTAAAGAGAGAAATAGAAGAAAATATTAGAAAATGGAAAAATATACCCTGTTCATGGATAAGCATAACTAACATCATCAAAATGACGATATTACCAAAAGTTCTCTATAGGTTTAATGCAATGCCAATCAAAATCTCAAGGTCATTTCTTGTAGAAATAGATAAAACAATTATGAAATTCATATGGAAAAATTAAAGACCCAGAATAGCAAAAACAGCTCTAAGCAGGAAGTGTGAATCAGGCAGTATACCGATACCAGACCTCAAACTATACTACAGATCAATAGTAACAAAAATAGCATGGTACTGGTGACAAAACAGGCGGGTGGACCAGTGATACAGAATAGAGGACACAGAAACCAATCCACAAAACTACAGCTATCTTATATTTGATAAAGGGACTAAAAGCATGCAATGGAGGAAGGATAGCATCTTCAACAAATAGTGCTGGGAAAACTGGAATTCCATATGTAACAAAATGAAACTGAATCCCCTCCTCTCACCATGCACAAGAGTTAACTCAAAATAGATCTAGGAGGTTGATATCAAATCACAGACACTGCATCTGGTGGAAGAAAACTTTTGCCACCATCTACATACTGTGGTGTCGGGCTCCAAATTTCTCAATAGGACACCCATAGCACCAGAGTTAATCCCTAGAATCAACAAATGGGACTTACTCAAACTAAATACATTTTTCTCAGCAAAAGAAACAATAAGAGAGGTAAATAGGGAGCCTACATCCTTGGAACAAATCTTTACTCCTCACACTTCAGATAGAGCCCTAATATCCAGAGTATACAAAGAACTCAAAAAAATTAAACAATAAGAAAATGAATAACCCAATCAACAAATGGGCCAATGACCTGAACAGACACTTCTCAGAGGAGGACATACAATCAATCAATAAGTACATGAAAAAATGCTCACCATCTCTAGCAGTCAGAGAAAAGCAAAACAAACCCACCCTAAGATACCATCTCACTGCAGTAAGATCGGCAGCCATTATGAAGTCAAACGCCATCATGTGCTGTCGAGGATGTGGGGAAAAGGGCACACCTGTACATTGCTGGTGGGACTGCAAATTGGTGCAGCCAATTTGGAAAGCAGTATGGAGATTTCTTGGAAAGCTGGGAATGGAACCACCATTTGACCTATTCCCCTTCTCGGTCTATTCCCTAAAGAACTAAAAAGAGCATGCTACAGAGATACTGATAAATCGATGTTCATAGCAGCACAATTCACAATTGCAAGACTGTGGAACCAACCTAGATTCCCTTCATTAGATGAATGGATTAAAAATGTGGCATTTATATAGAATGGCTTGTGACTCACAAGGTGCAGCCAGCAGACCCTTATATGTAAAGGCAAATTGTTATATGGTTTGGTTTCAGGTAAATGTTCAGAATCAGGTTGCTATGGACACGGGGGCAAACAATGAGAGATAGAATATTGGATGGTGCATTCTCCTGCAGAACCTGACCATACACACGTGACAGAACTCCCTCCAGCACTGTGTCCCAGTTGAACTCCTTGTATTTCGTGATGCAAATACCAAACTCCCAGTGCAGCAGCAAGAAACACCACGAAAAGTGGAGGATGACCAAATGGCTTCACAGTTCACACGGGGAGACACTTAGGTTCCAGTGTCCACAGTTTACTTAGGAAGAGAGAATTCAGCACTATGGTCTCATGTTCATTGGAAAATAAGAAACCATGTCCTCCAGGTCACATAGATGCAGACCCATCTTTGATGGTCTCACTACAAAGGAAGCTAAAGCTCCATACAACAAAATATATTTCAAGTGCCCAACCTCAGAGGGACTTTCTCAAGAAGTCTTTAGGCCAGCAGAGCTCCATGTGTGTGGACTGTTTAAACTTTCCCTTACTTTTGGAAACTCCTTTACCACCTCCAATTTTTTGAACTACTGAGTATATTTTATTCCACATATGAATTCACAGATTTTCTAACTCTTCTCCTCTAATTGTGTTTTACTAGGGTCGAAGGTAATGACAAGGCTTTGTTCTTGATGAGAGTTGGAAGATTTTTGTGTAGCATATGTTTGCGTACACATTGGATTCATTTTCCTATTTTCCATCCAAAATACTGAATCTCTGACACTATCCCATACCCTACTAGACTTTGACGATTAATCCTAATATGGTGAAGAAAAATAACCCAAAGAGAATAGAAATACAAGCAGTTCAGAGGAGGCATGGTGTATACTAGGTCTTGCCTTTTGCATGATAAAGGGTAGGTATTATAAAAATTGTCAATTTTTAATTGAAATAGTTCTACATGTGTTTTTAAAGGTAACAAATACGTGGCTTCCTGTTTCCTTTTCTCTGTAGCCTATTCAGCACATGTGTTTTTATACGCACATATAGAATCCTACCTGGTATCACACATAATTTCTTTTGAGGCTACTGACTTGGAAGATAAAAATTGTGAGTAGAGATCATTCCTCCTAAACGCTGTTGAAACTGAAAATTCAACATATGTCAGCTTCCTAGTAGAACAACATTATACATGAATCCATGTTAAGCAAAATGAATATTTTTCGATATGTGGATTATATATATTTCATGATGAAATGCGATTGGCATATATATTGCTACTTTTAATGTCTGTGCATGTGTCTGTGTGTGTGTGTGTGTGTGTGTGTGTGTGACTCTCCAAGTTTTCTAAAATATGAAATATATGTGTATTATATAAACTCCCTAAATTCATTCATGTTCATGTATGTGGATTTATAATCAACTTTTCAGAAGATTATTCTCAGAAATATTCATCCACCTTGAATACATATTTGTTTCCCATTACTGAAATCTGACTTCAGTTAATGGTTCATACAAATCCTAACATTTCTACATTAACTGACCCAGTTTAACATCAATGCAAGTAGATTCCTATGGGACATGATGTCTATTTTGAACTTCATTTCTATTCAACACTGCTACATTACTATTTCTTCACGTTTAGCCCATCATAGCATATATATTTCATCCACAAGTTCACAAATTTAGAGGCATTTGGTTCACTTTAAATCCCTTCCTGCTTTAGAACACATGTATTCCTCCAGGTTTCTTGACTGGATTTTTTGAGACTTCTTTCCAAACACATTATTTTCGATTTCCATAATCCTTTTGAAGAAAATCAGACACACCCTTCATGATAAACCATAACCTAATATTACCATTAGATGTATAACTGGTTGGAATGAATGATTTTATATCAATATTAGATTTCCTGTATATTTTCAGATATCAATTAAATGAATTATTTAAAGTGGAACCAGTTATATTATTTATTCACAGTATGGTCTATTCATGCATTATCTCTATATTCACAGACACAGCGTACACCTCTTTGTACCCCCAATACTAATTTATACGTCTTCTCAATATTGCTCCCGGAAATGGTGGAAGAAATACTCATGTCACCTGATCTACATATACATTTTATCACAGTAATATTCTTGACAAAACTGCAAAGGTCACACTTATGATTTTACAAAGCCTAAATGGAAAGTGAACATGGATTACTAAAAACATCCATGTCCAGGTTGCCTAATGCTCTCAAATGTCATTCTTTGGTGACTACATATTTGTTTCTTCCTAAGATTATATATTCAAACTCAATCCTGTTGAAAATGTCTAATCCTAACAATCACTTTGTACTTTGCTTAATTTCCTATTGTCTTCCTTGATATTTGCTTTCCTACATTTTTTCCCTAGTTCATCATTGTGAATGACTCTTCACATGTGCTGACATTGGCATTCACTCTCTAATCGAAACCCTGTTGCTAAAGAATTTTTTTTTTCCAAATTCTATACTCACACTTCTTCCGAAAACTACCGACTGTCTTTCTAATCTTACCGACTATCCCTTTTGGAGTTGATGTTCCCTTCTAAATTCAATCATCCAAGGTACAAAGTCTTATGCCATTGTATATTGATTTATCCAAGAAATCTCTGCTGAAGGTAATTCAATGCTAAGTATCCCAATCAAGGGCCCAATTCCCTTCTGGGCTTCAAATCTTACCTAGATTTCTGTTTTCATACATATATTTCACCTCTATGTTCTTATAAATATAGCAGATTCCCAATATCATTATTCATCCCTCAGAATAATTCCTAACCCAAATTGATCAAGTTATTAATGCTAACCATACACTGTTCCCTCAATCTAACTTTACAGAAGAGCGGGACAGAGTTGGTCTTACAATACAGGAATATAGGGGATCTTCCACCTGCTGAGAACATCAAATGTCCATGCAGATATGACCCCTGGAGAAGATGTAGGCAGATATGAAGGACCAAACATGGCCTGTGTGGAGAGCTGTTCCCGGGTGCCTATGGTTGATATACCATTCCAACTTGTGAAAGTGTCACATGAAGTAGGGGTAGCCACCAGCACTTGTCCCCGTTGAACTCCTTGTATTTAGTTAAGCAAATACCAAACTCCCAGTGCAGCAGCAAGAAACACCACGAAAATGGAGAATGAACAAATGGCTTCACAGTCCACATGGGGAGACACTTAGCCCCCAGTGGCCACAGTTTACCTACAAAGAGGGAATTCAGTACTGCTGCCATATGTTCATTATAAAATAAGATACCATGTCCTCCAGGTCACATAGATGCACACCCAGCTTTGATGGTCTCACTACAAAAGAAGCTATAGCTCCAGACAACAATATAAATTTAAGTGCCCAACCTCTTAGCCAGTTTCTCAAGAAGTCTTTAGGCCAGCAGAGCTCCATGTTTGTGTTGTGTTTACAATGTCCCTTACTTTGAGAAACTCCTCCACCATATCCAAGGTTGTGAACTCCTGAGAATTTCCCATTCCAGATTGGATTTATTTTGCAATTTTCCATTCTACAGTAACTGACCTAGGTTTACATCAATGCAAGTAGATTCCTTATGGAACATGATGTGTATTTTGAAGTTCATTTTTATTCAACACTGTTACATTACTATTTCTTCAGTTTATGCACATAATAGGATACATATTTATTCCACAAGTTAGGAAGTTTATAGGCATTTGGTTCACTTTCAATCATTTTCTGCTTCAGAACACATGTATTCCTCCATGTTTCTTGACTGGTCTTCTCATGAGACTTCTTTCCAAACACATTATTTTCTATTTCCGTAATCACTTTTGAAACAAAACTCACACACCCTTCATTATAAACCATAACTCTAAGATTACCATTAGATGTATAACTCTTTGGAATGAATGATTGTATATCAATATAAGATTTCCTATATATTTTCAGATATCAATTCAATCCATTATTTAATTGGAACCAGTTATATTTTTTCCCAGTATGATCTATGTATGCATAATCTCTATATTCATAGACACAGCATACGCCTCTTTGTACCCCCAATACTAATTTATTCGTCTTCACAATATTGCTCCCGGAAATGGTGGAAGAAATACGCATGCCACCTGATCTACATATACATTTTATTACAGTAATATTCTGGACACCAAATGCAAAGGTCACACTTATTATTGTACCAAAGCCTAAATGGAAAGTGAGCATGGATTACTAAAAACATCCATGTCCACATTGCCTAATTCTCTCAAATGTCAATCCTATTCGTGACTACATATGTGTTTCTTCCTAAGATTATATATTCAACCTGAACCCTTTGAAATAGTCTAATCCTATCACTTTATAGTTTGCCTGATTTTGTAATGTCTCTATTGATATCTGCTTTCCTACATATTTCCCAAGTTCATCATTGTGATTGACTCTTCACATGTGCTGACAAATATTCACTCTCTAACCAAAACCCTATTGCTAAAGAACTTTTGTTTCAAATACTATACTCACTCTTCTTCCTATACCTACCGACTATCTTCCTAATCCTACCGACTGTCCCTGTTTGACTCGATGTTCTCTTGTACATTCAATCATCCAAGGTAGAAGATCCTATGCCATTGATTATAGATTCATCTTAGACATCTGTGCATAACATAATTCAATGCTAATTATCCCAGTCAAGGTCCCAATGCCATTCTGGGCTTCGAATCTAAACTAGATTTCTGTTTTCATAATTATATTTCACCTCTATATTCTTTTAAATATTTTAGGTTCCAAATACCATCATTCATCCAGCAGAATGATTTCTAACCCAAATCAAACATGTTGTTAACCTTAACCATTCACTGTTCCATCAATCTAACTTTACAGAAGAGCAGGGATAGAGTTGTATGAGATCTTTCACCTGATGAAAACCTCAAAGGTACATGCATAAATGATCTCTGAAGAACATGAAGGCAGCTATAAAAGACCTGAGAGAGCAAAAGTCATCTTCAATGGCAAACAACCTGGTCAGGATGAAGGGTTCTGACTGAATCAGCCTCTCTCTTCTTAATGTAGAGAAAATGGACCAAACCCAGCCTGTGTGGGTAGCTGTCCCAGGGCGCCTATGATTGATATACCGTTCTATCTTGTGAAAGTGTAACAGGAAGTAGGGGCAGCCTCCTTCTCATGTGACACTTGGAAGCCACTGGTAGGACAAAGTGGTTGCCAAGGCAGTAACCTCATTCAGTTCCTGAAGGAAGTGACCTCACCTCACTTCCTTGGTGATTAAAATCTCTGAACTTGGGATTCATGAAGCCAGTCACCCATAGCCAGTCCCAGTCTCAGTCCCAGTGGTCACACTTGTTTGGATTTACCAAAGACAGAGTCAGTCTTTCTTGGTAACTACTGATGTGAGGATGGCCAAATGCCAGGAAAGCTTTAAAGAGGAGCCGTTTCTGAGAAAGCAGGTAGTGGCTCACCTCTGGCTCCTGACACCTTCACAGAGTTAGCCAAGGAGACCAGATCTGACACAGGTCAGGCCATTTCAGGGGAACATAGTATGGTCCACCAGTCAGAGGACACTCTGGATATTCACAGACCTACTTGAGTTAAGGAGGTGCCTTTGTCGGTGTGGGTGTGAGTTTGTGGTTTTGTCTCATGTTCTGAGAATAGGTAGGAAAGGCAGTTTGTTTGGATTGGAGTGGACTGTTTCTAGTAAGTCGTTAGACAAGGCGAGTGCTTCTATGTCTGTGTTTCCCACTCTGTCCGTGGTTGTAGACATTAGAAAAGAGAATGCATCAAGGATGTGTCCTGTCTAGTAGAATGCTTCCCAGCATTCTTCCTGCCCGATTTAGGAATGGACTGTGGTTCGTCTTATGCATAAGAAACACCTACTAACTTTCTAAGTTCCTGTTTTCTTCCTGAATTCCGGCAAACCTCAAGAATAGGCCCATGGTTTTGAGTCCAAGATGTGTACCACCTCCAAGCTCTGTGACATGGCCATGTGCTTGATAGCTGTAGGGAATGGGAACATCTTAGAAAACTCAAATATCTGTGTGACCAGTAAACTCTCAGTGGAGAAACCCTGCTTTGGTTCATTTGCATACTTATGGTTATGTTGCCCTGAATGTCAAGAAGGTCTTTGCCTCAGGCCACCCCTTTGTGAAGCCTGAAGAAAACTGTTTTCAAATGGAAATAAATGGGCATAACATGTGGCTCTTTGCTTAATTGCTTTGAAAAGGGACGTGTCCGAATCAGCCTTTTGGGCCTGTGTGAGGTTGTGGCTTAGATTCTCAGCACATGGTAGATCTAAAGATAGATTCCATTTGTGCAATCAAAACCAAAATGGCAAAAAATCACTCATTGTGGATGAGCCTTCCTCTGTTAGGTTCTTTACCTCCATCAAGTGTGAATAGGAGTCCTTTAGGTCAAATGAGTTCTTCAAATCCCTGCAGAGGTGCTTGTGTTTTCTCAAGATTCCATATCACATAAAGAATCTATACCTGAGAGTCAGTAGGCCTCAAATTGGAGAAGGAGAGCAGTATTAATGGTAGGCCTATTTGATCACTCCTGGTTCACAGGAAGGGTGTCCATGTCACCCTCACTTTAGGCAAATGAGGGGCAAGCGACATTATTTTGGACACTCTCTTGGGATGCATCCTGCATGGTAACCTCCAGCCAGAGGTTAAGATGAATGTCTATATTTAAGAAGATGAGGGCCATTTGGGTGTCTTTTGGTTTTAATTGTGGTCATTCTTGTGGCAGTTGGAAGAGATGACTGGATCCACCTGGGCTTGAACTCTGGTGTCATTCCCCTTAGAGCCTGAGTTCTGGAACACATATCAAAGAAGAATTGCCATAAATTGTGTGGGGATTTTAAGAGGCCGCGCATGAGAGTCGCCCTTGGAAACTGAGATCTATGCCCACGGTGGCTTTCCACAGAGCACTGGGAATCTCAGACAGGATATCACATGATTTAATTCTGAAAGACTTGGCAGCCATATTTGATAGTCAAAAAACACATGGACCTCAATTTTAGACCTCAATGGGCGTGGCTTCATGTGACCTTTTGGCCACTCTTTGGGAAGCCTTGCCTGTGAGAGTTCTCCAGAGCTTTCATTGAAATGATCTTCCTCAACATTGAATGATTCCTGAATGAATTGAAATAAACAGTGCCTCCAACTTCATCCTTGAAAATTGGCTAGATAAATACCATGAAATATTTAAAATTCCAATGACCAGGTGGCACTGAAGAACCTTTGGATGTCCTGTTGCTGATCATGAGTGTACCAGACAGTGCCTTGATTAACAGGCTTTCATGAATATGGTGTAGAACAGAGATGCCAGTAATTTGGAGCCTGCAGAATAGTGGGCCTAGAGCAGAGGTGATTAAGTGTGTGATAAAACATCTGTGGTGGGGTCATGTGGATCTGCCATTGTCTTCCAAATGGCTTGTGACTGACATGGTGCAGCCAGCAGAACATTGTATGTAAACGCATCATGTTATATGGAGAGGTTTAAGGGCAATGTTCAGAATCAGGTTGCTATGGTCACGGAGGCAACCTATGTGGTATACAAGTCCTGTTGGTGCATTCTCCTGCAGTCCCTGACCCACCATATGTGACAGAACTCCCTCCAGGACTGTGGTCAAGTTTAACTCCTTGTATTTCATGAAGCAAATACAAAACTCTCAGTGCAGCAGGAGACACTATAAAAAGTGGAGGATGATGAAATGGCTTCACAGTCCACATGGGGAGACACATAGCCCCCAGTGGCCATAGTTCACCTACAAAGAGAGAATTCAGCACTACTGCTTCATGTCCATTGGAAAATTATAAACCATGTCCTCCAGGTCACAGAGATGCATAAAGACGTTTGATGGTCTTACTAGAAAAAAAGCTAAAGTTCCTGAAAACTACATATATTTCAACTGTCCATCTTAGAGGCAGTTTCTCCAGACGTCTTTAGGCTGGCAAATCTTCATGTTTGTGGAGTTTTTACATTGTCCCTTACTTTTGGAAACTCCTCTACCATCTCCAAGGTTGTGAAATCCGGAGCAGTTTTCATTTCAGGTATGAATTCAAAGATTTTCTAACTCTTTTTCTCTAATTGTGTCTTACTTGGGGTGAAGGTAATGTCAAGTTATTGTTCTAAATGAGAGTGGGAAAATTTTTGTGTAACACTAATTTGCATACACATTGATCCATTTCCAATTTTCCATTCGAAATACTGAATCCCTGACAGTAACTCATACCCTACTATATTCTGACTACTAATCCTAATATGATGAAGAATAATACCCAAATAGAATAAAAATACGAGCAGTTCAGAGGAGGCATGCTGTACAGTTGGACTTCCCTTTTGCATGATTAAGGGTAGGTGTTATAAATCTACTCAATTTTTAATTGAAATAGTCCTCCATGTGTTTATAAAGTTCACAAATATGTGAATTCCTGTCTCCCTTTCTCTGTAGCCTACTCAGCACATGTATTTTTATATGCACATACAGAATCCTACCTGCTATCACACGTACATTTTCATGAGTTGGCTGAATTGGCAGATACAAATTGTGAGAAGAGATCAGTCCTCCTAAACGCTGTGGGAACTGAAAATTCAAACTATGTGTAAGCTTCCCTGTAGAACAATATTATACATAAATCCATGTTCAGTATAATAAATATTTTGCATCTTTGAATGATGTATATTACATGATGAATTACGATTAGCATATATATTGATACTTTTTAATGTATATTTGTGTTTATTTAATATATATATATATATATATATATATATATATATATACACTCCAGATTTCTCAAAATATGAAAGGTATGTGACTTATACACACTCTGTAAATTCATTCATGTTCATGTATATAAATTTATAATCAACTTTTCAGAAGATAATTCTCAGAAATATTCATCCACATGAAATACATATTTATTTCCCAGTACTGAAAACTAATTTCAATCAATGGTGTTTACAAATCCTAATATTTCTACAGTAACTGACCCAGTTTAACATCAATGCCAGTAGATTCCTATGGGACATGATGTCTATATTGACCTTCATTTTAATCCAACACTGGTACATTACTATTTCTTCAGTTTTTGCACATGATAGGATATGTATTTCTTCCACAAGTTTAAAATATATAGGAATTTGTTTCACTTTCAAACACTTCTTGCTTCAGAACACATGTATTCCTCCATGTTACTTGACTGGTCTTTTCATGAGACTTCTTTCCAAATACATTATTTTCAATTTCCATAATCAATTTCGAAGCTAAACTCACACACTCTTCATGATGAACCATAACATTAATATTAACATTAGATGTATAACTGGTTGGAATGAATAATTGTATATCAATATAAGATTTCCTCTATATGTTCACGATTCAATTCAATCCATTATTTAAAGTTGGAACCAGTTATGCTTTTTATTCACAGTATTGTCTATTAATGCATTATCTCTATATTAATAGATACAGTGTACTCTTCTTTGTCCCTTCAATACTAATTTATACGTCTTCAAAATATTGCTCCCAGAAATGGTGGAAGAAATACTCATGTCACCTTATCTATATATAGATTTTATCACAGGAATATTCTGGACACAAAAAACGAAGGTCACACTCATGATTGTATCAAAGCCTAAATGCCAAGGGAGCGTGGATTACTAAAAAGAACCATGTCCAGGTTGCCTAATGCTCTCAAATGTAAATCAAATTGGTGACTACATATTTGTTTCTTCCTAAGATTATATATTCAACCTCAACCATGTTGAAAATGTCTAATCCTATCACTCACTTCATACTTTGCCTGATTTGGTAATATCTTTATTGATACCTGCTTTCATACATATTTCCCCCAGTTCATCATTGTGACTGACACTTCACATATGCTGACATTTACATTCACTCTCTACCCGAAACCCTATTGCTAAAGAACTTTTGGTCCAAATCCTATACTCACTCTTCTTTCTAAACCTACTGACTATCTTCCTAATGCTACTGACTATAGTTTTTTGACTCGATGTTCTCTTCGACAATCAATTATCCAAGGTATAAGGTCCTATGCCATTGTATATCAATTTATCTGAGACACATGTGCAGAACATAATTCAAACCTAAGTATCCCACTCAAGGGCCCAGTTCCCTTCTGGCTTCCAATCTTACCTAGATTTCTGTTTTTATACTTATATTTTACCTATATATTTTTGTAAATATCACAGGCTCCAAATACCATTATTCATCCGGCAGAAAGATTCCTAACGCAAATCAAACATGTTATTAACCCTAAACATACACTTTTCCCTCAATCTAACTTTACAGAAGAGGAGGGACAGAGTTGGTCTTACAATACAGGAATGTAGGGGATCTTCCACCTGCTGAGAACATCAAAGGTATATGCAGAAATGATCCCCTGAGATGATGAAGGAAGCTATGAAGGACCTGAGAGAGCAAAAGACATCTTCCATGGTAAACTATCTGGTCAGGATGAAGGGATGTGTCTGAATCAGCCTCTACCTTCTTAATGTAGAGAAGATGGACCAAACCAGGCCTGTGTGGAGAGCTGTTCTCAGGTACCTATGGTTGGTATACCATTCTAACTGTGAAAGTGTGACAGGAAGTAGGGACAGCCTCCATCTCATGGGACCCTTAGAAGTAACTGTTAGGACAAAGTGGTTGCCAAGTCAGTGACCTCTTTCAGTTCCTGAAGGAAATGACCTCACCTCACTGCCTTGGTGATGGAACTCTCTGGACGTTTGATCCTGGAAGACAGGCACCAAGAGCCAGTCACAGTCCCAGTCCCAGTGGTCTCACTTGTTTTGATTTACCAAGAACAGAGTCAGTCTTTCTTAGTACCTACTGATGTGATGATGGCCAAATGACAGGAAAGCTCTGAAGAGGAGCTTTTCCTGGGAAAGCAGGTAGTGGCTCACCCATGGCTCCTAACAACTTCAAAGTGTTGGCCAAGGAGACCAGATCTGATACAGGACAGGCCATTTTGGGGGAACATACAATGGCCCACCATTCTGAGGACACTATGGATAGTCACAGACTTACTTGAGCAAAGGAGGTGCCTTTGAGTGTGTGTGTGTGGGTTTGTGGTTTTGTCTCATGTTCTGAGAATAGGTAGGAAAGGCTCTTTGTTTGGATTGGTGTGGACTGTTTCCAGTAAGTCGTTTGACAAGGCGAGTGCTTCTATGTCTGTGTATCCCACTCTGTCCGTGATTGTAGACATTAGAAAAGAGAATGCATCAATGGATGTGTCCTGTCTAGTAGAAAGCTTCCAAGCATTCATCCTGCCCAATTTACAAATGGACTGCAGCTTGTCTTATTGAAGGGCAACATCTGCTCTCAGTAGTTTCTGTTTTCTTCCTGAATTCTGGAAACTCTCCAGAATAGCCTCATGGTTTTGTGTCCAAGATATGTACCACCTCCAAGCTCTGTGAAATGGTGATGTACTGGATAGCTGAAGGGAATGGCAAGAATCTAAGAAAACTCAGATATCAGTGGGACCAGGAAAGTCTCAGTGGAGAAACCCTTCTTTGGGCCTTTTGCTTACCTATTGTTCTGTTGCCCTGAATTTCAGGAAGGTCTTTACCTCAGGACACTAATTTGTGAAGCCTGAAGAAAACTGTTTTCAAATGGAAATTAATGGGCATCACCTGTGGCTCTTTGCTTAATTGCTTTGGAAATGGATGTTTCTGAAACAGCCTCTTGGCCCTGTGTGAGGCTGTGGTTAGATACTCAGCACCTTATACATCCCACGTGTTCATCCAAAACCAAAATGGCCAAAAGAGCAGTTTTTGTGGATGAAGTCTCTCCCTACCTCTGTAAGGTTCCTGACCTCTATCAAGTGAGAATAGGGTGCCTTTGGGTCAAATGAGTTCTTCAAAGCCCTTCAGAGGCTAGCCCATAGGTGATTCCAATGATTCCAATTCACATGAAGAATCTAAACCCCACAGTCAGTAGTCCTCAAATTGGAGAAGCAGAGCAGTATTAACGGCAGGCCTATTTGATAAGTCATGGTTCACAGGAAGGTGTTCAGGCCACCCCAACGTTAAGCAAATGAGGGGCAAGGGAGCTTATTTTGGACACTGTCTTGGGCTGTGCCCCTCATGGAAACCTCCAGCCAGAGGTTAAAATGAGTATCTATATGGAAGAAGATGACGGCCATGTGGAAATGTTCTGGTTTTAATTGTGGTTATTAGTGTGGTTGTTGAAAAATATGACTGGCTCCACCTGGTCTTGAATTCTAGTGTGATTCCCCTTAGAGACTGAGTTCTGGAACTGATCTCAGAGAGGTATTGCCAAGAGTTTTGTTGGGATTTTAGGAGGCCATGCATGAGAGTCACCCTTGGAAACTGAGATCTGTGCCCAGGAAGGCTTTCCACAGAGCACAGGGAATCTCAGTCAGGTTATCACATAATTTTTTTCTGAAAGAATTAGCACCCATAGTTGAGAGTCAAAACACGCAAGGATTTTACATTGTAGACCTCAATATGCCTGGCTTTATGTGACCATTTGGCAACTCTTTGGGAAGCCTTGCCTGTGAGAGTCTTCCAGAGCTTTCATTGAAATGGGCTTCCTCACCATTTAATGGTTACTGAATTAAATGAAACCCTCAGTGCATCCAACTTCAACCTTAAAAAATGGGCTCGATAAATACCATGAAATTTTTGAAATTCCCATTACCAGGTGGCACTGGAAAACCATTGGAGATCCTGTTGCTGATCATGAGTGTACGAGAAAGTGCCTTGATTGACTGGGTTTCACAAAAATGGTGTAGAACAGAGATGCCAGTAAGTTGGAACCTGCTGAGTAGTGGGCCTACAGCAAAGGTGGGTAGGTGTGAGATAAACCATCTCTGGTGGTTTCATGTGGATTGGCCATTGGCTTTCAAATGGCTTGTGACTGACAAGATGCAGCCAGCAGACCCTTATATGTAAAGGCATCTTGTTATATGGATAGGTTTCTGGGCAATGTTCAGAATCAGGTTGATATGGTCAAGGGGGCAAGCTATGTTGGACATAAGCCTGGTTGGTGCATTCTCCTGGAGACCCTGTCCCACCACACGTGACAGAACTCCCTCCAGCACTGTGTCCCAGTTAAACTCCTTGTATTTCATTAAGCCAATACCAAACTCCCAGTGCAGCAGCAAGAATCACCACGAAAAGTAGAGTATGACCAAATGGCTTCACAGTCCACACGGAGAGACACTTATTCCCCAGTTGCCACAGTTTACCCACAAAGTGAGAATTCAGCACTGCTGCCTCATTTTAATTGGAAAATAAGATACCATGTCCTCCAGGTCACATAGATGTTGACCCAGTTTTGATGGTCTCACTACATAGGATGCTAAAGCTACCGACAACAACATACATTTTAAGTGTCCCAACTCAGAGGCAGTATCTCAAGAAGTCTTTAGGCCTGCAGAGCTCCATGTTGTGGAGTGTTTACCTTGTCTTTTACTTTTGGAAACTCATCTACCACCTCCAAGGTTGTGAACTCCTCAGCATATTCCATTCCGGGTATGTATTCACAGATTTTCTAACTCTTATCCTCTAATTGTGTATTTCTTCCAGTGAGGGTAATATCAAGGGATTGTTTTTAATGTGAGTGGGAAGATTTTTGTGTAGCACATATTTGCAAACACATTGGGTTTACTTTCCTATTTTCCATTTGAAATACTGAATCTCTGACACTAACCCATACCCTACTAGACTCTGACTACTAATCCTTATATGATGGAGAATAGTAACCCAAAAAGAATACAAATACCAGCAATTCAGAGAAGGCATGGTATGTAGTTGGACATCCCTTAATGTTTATTGACATAGTTCTCCATGTGTTTTTAAAATTAACAAATATGTGAATTTCTCTCTCCCTTTTTCTGTAGCCTATTAAGCACATGTATTTTAATATGCACAAATAGAATCCTACCTGGTATCACATGTACATTCTTCTGAGGTGGCTGACATGGCAGATAAAAATTGTGAGAAGAGATCACTCCTCCTAACCTCTGTTGGAACAGAAAATTCAACCTATGGGTGAGCTTCCTAGTTGACCAACATTATGCATAAATCCATTTTCAGTAAAATGTATATTTTTCGATAAGTGGATGTTATATATTTAATGATGAATTTCGATTGGCATATATATTGCTACTTTTTAATGTCTCGGTGTGTGTGTTTGTGTGTGTGTGTGTATATATATATATATATATATATATATATATATATATATATACTCTCCCGATTTTTCAAAATATGAAATATATGTGTCTTATTATACACTTCCTAAAATTATTCATATTCATGTATGAGGATTTATAATGAACTTTTCACAAGATTATTCTCAGAAATATTCATCAACCTGAAATACATATTTGTTTCCTAATACTGAAAACTAACTTTAGTGAATGGTGCATACAAATCATAATATTTTGACATTGCAAGATGGCCGCGAATAGAGAGCATCATACCCAGTGTACCGCGCCACTGCGCAGGTGACTAACAACTAAGAACGACAAAAAACTATCTTGTTAGGAACTTACAGCAAAATGGGGGTGCACTGAAACCTAGAAGAAGGATTTCTAGCACTGAGGTCCGGTAAATGAGTCTCAAACATGAGCCAACTCTGCGACCGGAGATCCTGTCTGACTGATCCGCGCTACCAGTCCAGTGGCTACAGAAAGCAGGGCACCACCGAGATGCGATCAATAATCACGGAGAAACGTTGATGCAGATTCTGTGGAATTCTGCCAGTAGAGTCCCCACTGAGCCCTGGGCTGAGTTCAGGGTTTCAGATGGGGAAGGAAGTGGTACAGTTCTAACCCCCACAATAGAAACTCCACGAAGGAAACCAACGGCCACCATCTTGGTGAGCTGAAGTAACGACAGCCACTCCCCTACAGAATGCAACAATAAAATGTTGTTATTCTGTTACTGTTACTCAGCTCCTCTCCCATACTTCGGGGAATTTGCATCAAATCTCTCCTAGGCTTTCTGGGGGAGAGATTATCAGAGGGAGCCTGCATAAAGATAGGGGAAAACTAGAGGCACCTGACTTTCAACTCCCCCTCCCATCAGTGGTGAAAAAAACCTGTCTAGCCAGCGCTGAGAGAGGGGCAAGCGGGAAAAAAAAATCAAAACAATAGAGTGCCGGGGTTCCCAATAGCCAACTGTGCAATCAGAGATCCGGGCTGATTGAATCATGCAGCCAGGCCTGCTGTTTCAGATGGCGGGGCACCACCGAGAAGTGACCTGAAGCAGGGAGAAATGTTGCTGCGGATTCTGTGGAATCCTGCCGGCTGAGCTCCCACTGATCCCCGGGCTGAGTTTGGGAATTCAGACAGGGAAGAAAGTGGTATAGTTCTATCCCCCACAAAAGAAACTCCACCAAGGAAACAAGCGGCCACCATCTTTGAGATCTGAAGTAACCACCGCCCCTCTCCAATAGACTGCAACAATAAAACAGATGTGTGTTACTCAGCTCATCTCTCATACAGCGGGGAATTCGCATAAAATGTCTCCTAGGCTTTCCGGGGGAGGGTTAATCAGAGCAAGCCTGCATAAAGACGCAAGAAAAACTAGAGACACCTGACTTTCGACTCCCCCTACCATCAGTGGCCATAACGAAACGTGTATAGCCAGTGCTGGGGGAGGGGTAAGTGGAAAAAATCAAAACAATAGAGTGTCTGGGTTCCCAAAAGACACCCTCCACACCCAACAAACGGCAGGCACAGAGTACAGTTTGAACTGCCGAGAGGCATCACTCAGGGGAAATCTGGTCTAGAAAAAGAAACCAGGACAAGCAGGAGAAACCAAAGGACTAGAAGGCAGGCCCTTGTGACTGGGCGGCTGGAGACCGCAGGCCTGCACATGACATTCCACCCACTGCCTGAGTGACTGGGGGGCTGAGGAATGCCCGCCCGCCGGCAACCGAGCGTGAGACTGCGTGGCTAGAGATTGACAACCCAACGGCGACAGCCCACCTGCTGCCCGCGTGACTGGGCGGCTGGAGACCGCCTGCCCGCTGGCGACCAACCGCACAATTGGGCGGCTGGAGACCGCCCGCCTGCCAGTGACCCAGAGCTGAAACAAACCAGAGACAGTCAAGTCCCACCCCCCAATTCGGACACCTCGGCAAGGAGCCTGGGGCCGGCCAAAGCAGAGAGGTGACATCACTGGAGCTCAGCCTTCGGAATTACTTCCAAGCGGAATCCACTTTAGCAGGCATAGTTTACCAACACAAAGGAGAGACAACAGAGATATACAACACCAAAACAAATCTAAAGAATAAAGCAGAAACACAGCAATCAAATAGAGCTGGAAAGTAACGTGAACATCATGAAAAAACAAGGGCAAAAAAGGAGTACAAACAATGCAGGACAACTTAAATCTACAGGAGGACCTTGAAGCATCAGAAACAGGGATAGGGAAAGAACTCAAGGCATACCGAACTCAGATGGAAAGGAATATTAGAGAAGACATGAGGCAGCAAGTCCAAGCAATAAAAGTATATTTTGAAAATGAATTAAGCAAACAAATTCAAATGGCAAAGAATGAGCATTACCAGGAGATAGAGATCTTAAAAAAATATTAAACAGTAATCCTAGAAATGCAGGAAAATATAAACCAAATTAAAAACTCAAACGAGAATATTACAAATAGACTAGATCAAGTAGAAGTCAGAACATCAGATAATGAAGACAAAGTTTATCAACTTGAAAAGAATTGAGTAAACACAGAAAAGATGCTTAAATCCCACCAGGAATTTATTCAAAAGATATGGGATGTCATAAAAAAACAAAAAACAAATTTAAGAGTCATCAGGATAGAAGAAGGCATAGAGATTCAAACCAAAGGAATGGACAACATATTAAATGAAATAATTCTATAAAACTTCCCAGAGATGAATGATGGATTGGATTGCCAATTCCTGGAAGCCTACAGGACCCCAAACATTCAAAACCAAAATAGACCAACTCCAAGACATATAATTATGAAGATAGCCAACATACAGAACAAGGAGAGAATATTAAAAGCTATAAGAGAAAGGAGGCAGATTACATTCAGGGGTAAACCAATTAGGTTAACAACTGATTTTTCATCACATTCTTTGAAAGTGAGAAGATCCTGGAACAGTGTAATTCAAATGTTGAAAAAAAAAAAGAATTCCAACCAAGAATACCATATAAAGAAAAGTTAAGCTTCAGATTTGACAATGAAATTAAAGTCTTTCACGATAAACAAAAGCTAAAACAATTCTCAGCCAGAAAACCAGCACTGCAAAGCATTTTGTGCAAAATACTACAAGAAGAAGAGTTAAAAAATAGTGCCCAAAACTAACAGTGGGAAGTATCTCAGTAAAGCGGGAGGAAAGTAACCAAAAAAGTAAAAACTATCCAAACTAAAATATAATAAATAAATAAACATGACTGGAAGTACAAATCATATTTCAATTGTAACCTTAAATGTTAATGGCCTAAATTCACTAATCAAGAGACATTTGCTAGTAACCTGGATCAAAAAAACAAATCCAACAATATTCTGCCTTCAGGAGACTCATATGATAGGAAAAGACATACACAGGCTGAAGGTAAAAGGTTGGGAAAAATCATAACACTCACATGGCCCTCGGAAGCAAGAAGGATTTGCCATACTCATATGGAATAATATCAACTTCAAACCTAAGTTAATCAAAAGGGATAAAGAATGACACTATATTCTGTTAAAAACAATTATCAATTTGTATGCACCAAGCAATGGAGGTGCAACGTTCATAAAACAAACTCTCCTCAAGTTCAAGAGTCAAATAGACTACAACACAATAATTATGGGTGACTTCAACACACCACTCTCAGCATTAGAGAGATCCTCTAGACAAAAACTGAATAAAGAAACTATAGAACTCAACAGCACAATCAATAACCTAGACTTAACCGACATATATAGAATATATCAACCATCATCAAGTGGATACATGTTCTTCTCAGCAGCACATGGATCCTACTCAAAGATACACCATATATTATGCCATAGGGCAATTCTTAGTAAATATAAAGGCATGGAGATTATACCGTGCACCATATCTGATCATAATGGAATGAAACTGGATATCAATGAGAAAAGAAGGAAGGAAAAATCCTACATCACATGGAAAATGAACAACATGCTACTGAATGACCAATGGGTTACAGAAGACATAAAGAAGGAGATAAAAAATTCTTAGAGACAAATGACAATACAGACACAACATACCGGAATCTATGGGACACAATGAAAGCAGTTTTAAGAGGGAAATTCATTTCTTGGAGTTCTTTCCTCAAAAAAAGAAAAAAACAACAACAAATAAATGAACTTAAACTACACCACAAAAACCTGGAAAAGGAAGAGCAAAACAACAGCAAATGTAGTAGAAGACAAGAAATAATTAAATTTAGAGCAGAAATCAACGAAATTGAAACAAAAAAAAAGTTGAAAAAATTGATAAAACTAAAAGTTGGTTCTTTGAAAAAATAAATAAGATCAACAGGCCCTTAGCCACGCTAAGGAAGAGAAGAAGAAAGAGAATTCAAATTACTAACATGTGGGATAAAAAAGGCAATATCACAACAGACACTACAGAAATATAAAAGATAATTAGAAAGTATTTTGAAACACTATATTCCAATAAAATAGAATATTGTGAAGATATTGATAAATTTCTTAAGTCATACAATCTGCCCAGATTGGGTCAGGAAGACACAAACAATTTAAACTGGCCAATAACAAAGGAAGACATAGAAGAAGCAATCAAAAGACTGCCAACCCAAAAAAAGTCCTGGACCGGATGGGAATACAGCGGATTTCTACAAAACCTTCAAAGAAGAATTAAAATCAATATTTTTCAAGCTTTTTCAAGAAATAGAAAAAGAAGGAGCTCTTCCAAATTCATTCTATGAGGCCAACATCACCCTGATCCCGAAACCAGACAAAGACACTTCAAAGAAAGAATACTACAGACCAATTTCTCTAATGAACTTGGATGCAAAAATTCTCAATAAAATTCTGACAAATCGAGTACAAAAGCATATCAAAAAAATTGTGCAACATCATCAAGGAGGATTCATCCCTGTGATGCAAGGATGGTTCAATATACGAAAATCAATAAATGCCATTCACCACATCAATAGACTTAAAGACAAGAACTATATGATCATCTCGATAGATGCAGAAAAGCATTTGACAAAGTTCTGCATCCATTTATGTTCAAAACTCTATAAAAACTAGGGATAACAGGAACTTACCTCAACATTGTAAAAGCTATATATGCTAAACCTCAGGCTAGCATCATCCTAAATGGAGAAAAAACTGAAGGCATTCCTTCTAAAATCTGGAACAAGACAGGGATGCCCTCTATCACCACTTCTATTCAATTTAGTTCTTGAAATACTAGCCAGAGCAATTAAACAGACAAAAGAAATTAAAGGCATAAAAATAGGAAAAGAAGAATTTAAAGTATCACTATTTGCAGATGACATGATAATATATTTAACAGACACAAAAATGTCTACAAAGAAATGGCTAAAGTTAATAAATGAATTCAGAAAAGTGGCAGGATATATAATTAACACGCATAAATCAAATGCATTCCTGTATAACAGAAAAAAAACTTCTGAAATGGAAATGAGGAAAACCACTCTATTCACAACATCCTCAAATAAAATAAGATACTTGGGAATCAACCTAACAAAAGAGGTGAAAGATTTATATAATGAAAACTACAGAAATCTAAAGAGAGAAATAGAAGAAGATGTCAGAAGATGGAAACATGTGCCCTGTTCATGAATAGGCAGAACTAACATCATAAAAATGGCAATATTACGCAAAGTTCTCTACAGGTTTAATGCAATGCCAATCAAAATTCCAACAGCATTTCTTGTAGAAATAGATAAATCAATCATGAAATTCATATCGAAAAATAAAAGACCCAGAATAGCAAAAGCAACTCTAAGCAGGAAGTGTGAATCTGGAGGTATAGCGATACCAGAGTTCAAACTGTACTACAAAGCAATAGTAACAAAAACAGCATGGAACTGGTACCGAAAAATGCAGGTGGACCAGTGGTACAGAAGAGAGGACACAGAAACCAATCCACAAAATTACAACTTTATTATATTTGATAAAGGGGCTAAAAGCATGCAGTGGAGGAAGGATAGCATCTTCAACAAATGGTGCTGGGAAAATTGGAAATCCATATGCAACAAAATGAAACTGAATCCCGTTCTCTCGCCATGCACAAAATTTAACTCAAAATGGATCAAGGATCTAGATATAAAATCAGAGACACTGCGTTTCATAGAAGAAAAAGTTGGCTACGATCTACATACTGTGGGGTCGGGCTCCAAATTTCTTCATAGGACGCTCATAGCCCAAGAGTTCTTAACAAGAATAAAAAAAATGAGACTTACTTATACTAAAAAGTTTTTTTTTCTCTGCAAGAGAAACAAAAAGGGAAGTAAATAGATAGCCTACATCCCGGGAACAAATTTTTACCCCTCACACTTCAGATAGAGCCCTAATATCCAGAATATACAAAGAATTCAAAAAAATTATCAATAAGATAACAAATAACCTAATCAACAAATGGGCCAAGGACCTGAAAAGACACTTCACCGAGGAGGACATACAATCAATCAACAAGTACATGAAAAAATGCTCACCATATCTAGCAGTCAGAGAAATGCAAATCAAACCCACCCTAAGATACCATCTCACTCCAGTATGATTGGCAGCCATTATGAAGTCAAACAACAACAAGTGTTTACGAGAATATGGGGAAAAGGGGACACTTGTACACCGCTGGTGGGACTGCAAATTGGTGAGGCCAACATGGAAAGCAGTATGGGGATTCCTGGGAAAGCTAGGAATGGATCCACCATTTGAACCAGCTATCGCCCTTCTCGGACTATTCCCTGAGGATCTTAAAAGAGTGTACTAAAGGGATACTGCCACATCAATGATCATAGTGGCACAATTCACAATACCTAGACTGTGTAACCAACCTAGATGCAATTCAATAGATGAATGGATAAAAAAAAATGTGGCATCTATACACGATGGATGCAGCACTAAAAATGACAAAATCATAGAATTTGCAGGGAAATGGATGGCATTAGAGCAGATTATGCTAAGAGAAGCTAGCCAATCCTTAAAAAAACAAATGCCAAATGTCTGCTTTGATAAAAATAGGGTAACTAAGAATAGAACAGGGAGGAAGAGCATGAGGAAAAGATTAATATTAAACAAAGACAAGTGGGAGAGAGAAAGGGAGAGAGAAGGGAAAGCATATGGAAATGGTAGGAGACCCTCATTGTTACACAAAATTACATATAAGACGTTGTGAGGGGAAAGGCGGGATCAAGAGAGAGAAGTGAAAAAGCAGATGAGGAAGAGAGGGAAGATAGGATGAAAGGGGAGGGGGGATAGTAGGGGATAATAAAGGTAGCAGAGGACAACAGTCACTAATGTGACATTATGTAAAAATGTGAATGTGTAACTGATGTGATTCTGCAATTCGTATTTGGGGAAAATTGGGAGTTCATAACCCATTTCAGTCAAATGTATGAAAGATGATATATCATGAGCTTTGTAATGTTTTGAAAAACCAATAAAAATAAATAAACAAAGGTTTAAAATTGAGTGGGAAGAAATCAGCTAAAAAGGAGTTGAGATGCATTCATTTTGATAAGCAGAAAGTTTGTTTTGTGTAGTTGTAAATATCACAAATTTATTTTACCAGAAAACTGGCTTTTGAAATGAACATATATTGAGATTAAAGGATAATCCACCTACCTTCATGAAAAATTCATATCATTTCCTATATTTTTCATATTTCATTTTTTTTCGTGAATATTTTGTCATGGACCAGGTCTAGTCTTAGGCTACCTCATCTGACAAGTTCGTACAATGTGTTGGATTGTTCTTTTCATCTTTTATTTGATAGTTTGTAGCTGATAATGTGTATTTTTCCTTATCTTTATTTGGACATACATACCCAACTATATCTTTGCATTTTATGTTTTACTGGGGAAGAGACTCATCAAAAGCTCTTTATTATATGTATCAACAATGAAACATTTAGAGCATGCAATTATTCTTAATTTTGCATGAAAATATCTTTGTACCATTTTTCTTATAAAGATGTAGAATTATTACTGTAATAAGTAACTACTTACAAAAAGAATTAAACAATTGACTTTATATCAATCATGAATATGAAAATTAATAAAATAAGTATTTGGCAATAAATATGCAATTGATAGAAATTAAAATCACAAGAAAGCCATTTAAAATGTCAGTGCATATGGTCCTTAAATAAAAGGTTGTTCAAATAAAATTTCACTAATTCATAAGAGTTAATATGCCATATCACAGCTTAATGTAATATAAAAACTTAAATGATAAGTATTGATAAATAAGAATGATACCTGTTTACTTAAATATGTTTATTTGATTTTCACTGTAAGCTGTTAATTCTAGAAGACTTGAAAATTAAGAAAGACTTGGTCTATATTATTTCTAACAGGCTAATCAAAGTACTTTTAAATATATATGTATATATATCATATGTAATACATATGCATGAATATAGATACATATGTATAATAAATGTATTGTAATATATCTATAGGTTATTATAATTATTAAATTTTCTCAAGAAAAAAGAATGACTATAAAAAAATTCTTAAATGTAAATTTCATAGCATATTACTGTTTGTAATGACATGAGAGAAAAACTCCTATGGAGGGAAAATGAAAAAGGAAGAGAGAGAAGGGGGAAAATGAGGAAGAAAGTGAGTAAAGAAGAGGGAGAGGAGTGTTTGATTATAAGATAAATGTGGAGGGTCTGGGTGTCTGGCTCAGTGGTAACATGCTTGGCTAGCATGTGTGAGGCACTGGGTTATATTCTCAGCACCACATATAAATAAATAAAATGAGGTCGATCAACAACTGAAAAAATAAAAAAAAAAATAAAAAAGTAGAAATATTACCAAAATTCTGAGTTTTTATGAATGCTAAATAAAAAAAAATGTTACATAGCCTTATGTAATTTCTAGACTCCCCAAAATAGTCATTTAATGATAGATTACTAGTGCGATAACTAAAAATCCATTGCTCTTTCCTCGACATTCTGTGGCATGCTAGTGCTAAAATAAATTGTATTATAACACCAAAAAAAATTCTAATATTTCTACAGTAACTGACCCAGTTTAACATAAATGCAAGAAGATTCCTATGGAATATAATTGTATTTTGACGTTCATTTTTATTCAACACTGGTACATTACTATTTGTCCAGTTTATGCACATCATAGTATGTATATTTCATTCACAATTTAGCAAATTTATACGCATTTGTTTTACTTTCAATCACTTCCTGCTTCAGAACACATGTATTCCTCCACGTTTCTTGACTGCTCCTTTCATGAGACTTTTTTCCAAAGACATTATTTTTGATTTCCATTATCATTTTTGAAGCAAAACTCACACACCCGTCATGATAAACCGTAAACCTAATATTACCATTAGATGTAAAACTGGTGGGAATGAATGATTGTATATCAATATAAGATTTCTTGTATACTTTCAAATATCAATTCAATCCATTGTTTAATTTGGAACCAGTTATATTATTTATTCACAGTATGGTCTATTCATGCATTGTCTCTATATTGATAGACACAGGGTACACCTCTGTGTACCCTCGATAATAATTTGTATATCTTCAAAATTTTGCTCACAGAAATGGTGGAAGAAAGACTCATGTCAACTGATCTACATATACATTTTATCACAGTAATATTCTGGACACAAAATGCAAAGGTCACACTTAGGATTGTCCCGAAGCCTAAATGGAAAGTGAACATGGATTACTAAAAACATCCATGTCTTGGATGCCTAATTCTCTCAAATGTCAATCCTATTGGTGAGTACATATTTGTTTCTTCCCAAGATTATATATTCAACCGCAACCATGTTGAAAATGTCTAATCCTATCACTCACTTTATATTTTGTCTGATTTCCTAATGTCTCTATTGATATCTCTTTTCCTACATATTTTCCCCAGTTCATCATAGTGACTGATTCTTCACATGTGCTGACATTTACATTCACTCTTTATCCGAAACCCTATTGCTAAAGAACTTTTTGTCCAAATACTATACTCACTCTTTTTTCTAAACCTACCGACTATCTACCTAATCCTACCGACTATCCCTTTTTGACTGGATGAACTCTTCAACAATCAATCATCCAAGGTACAAGGTCCTATGCCATTGTATATTGATTTATCTGAGACATCTGTGCAGAACATAATTCAAAGATAAGTATCCCAATCATGGGCCCAATGCCTTTCTGGTATTCAAATCTTACCTAGATTTCAGTTTTCATAATTACATTTCACCTGTATATTCTTATAAATATTGCAGGTTCCCAATACCATTATTCATCCAACAGAATGATTCCTACCACAAATCGAACATGTTATTAATCCTAACTATACACTTTTCCCTCAATCCAACTTTACAGAAGAGCAGGGACAGAGTTGGTCTTACAATACAGGGGTGTAGGGAACCTTCCACCTGTTGACAACCTCAAAGGTCCATGCAGATATGATCCCTGGAGAAGATGCAGGCAGCTATGAAAGGCCTGAGAGAGCAAACGTCATCTTCCATGGCAAACAACCCGGTCAGGTTAAAAGCATGTGTCTGAATCATCCTCTCTCTTCTTAATGTAGGGAAGATTGACCAAACTAGACCTGTGTGGAGAGCTGTTCCCAGGTGCCTATTGTTTCTATACCATTCGAACTTGTGAAAGTGTCACAGGAAGTAGGCGCATCCTCCATATTATGAGACCCTAGGAAGCAAATGTTAGGACAAAATGGTTGGAAATGCAGTGACCACATTCAGTTGCTGAAGGAAGTGACCTCACCTCACATCCTTGTTGATGGAACTCTCCGAATTTGGGTTCCAGGAAGCCAGGCATCCAGACCCAGTCCAAGCTCCAGTCACAGTGGTCTCACTTGTTTGGATTTACCAAGGACAGAGTCTGTCTTTTGTGGTATCTAGTGATGTGAGGATGGCCAAATGCCAGGAAAGTTCTGAAGAGGGGCCCTTCCAGAGAAAGAAGTTAGAGGCTCACTGCTGTCTCCTGACAACTTCACAGAGTTGACCCAGGAGACCAGATCTGAGACAGGACAGGCCATTTCTGGGGAACATAGTATTGCCCTCCAGTCAGAGGACACTCTGGATAGTTTCAGACCTACTTGGGGGAAGGAGGTGACTTCGTGGGTGTTTGAGTGGGTTTGTGGTTTTTTCTCATGTTCTGAGAATAGTTAGGAAAGGGGGTTTGTTTGGTTTGGAGTGAACTGTTTCTAGTTAGTCCTTTGACAAGGCGAGTGTTTCTCTGTCTGTGTATCCCACTGTGTCCATGGTTGTAGACATTAGAAAAGAGAATGCCTCAATGGGTGTGTCCTGTCAAAGAGAAAACTTCCAAGCATTCATCCTGCCCATTTTATAAATGGACTGTGGCTTGCCTTATCATTGGGCAACACCTATTATTTTCTTACGTTCCTGTATCCTTCCTGAATTCTGGCCACTCTCCAAAATAGGCTCATGGTTTTATGTACAAGATATGTACCACTTCCAAGCTCTGTGACATGGCCATGTACTGGATAGCTGAAGGGAATGCATCTCAGAAAACTCTGATATCAGTGTGACCAGTAAAGTCTAAGTGGAGAAACCCTGCTTTGGGCCTTTTGATTACCTATTGTTATGTTGCCCTGAATATCAGGAACATCTTTTCCTCAGGCTACTCCTTCCTGAAGCCTGAAGAAAACAGTTTTCACATGGAAATGAATGGGCATTTTACCTTTGTGTTTTACAATAAAACCTTCACAGAGATTAGGCTCTCATTAACTTAAAAATACTTTTAAATTTTATCTAAGGGTAAAAAGTAACATGTAACTGTACATATCTTTTTGATAACAAGTCCAATTATACAACACAAATGACACACATAAATCTCCAACATGTTTTTATTGTAAGCCTAGAATTACCATACAACCTTAGAACATTTCTGTTTTCATACTTATATTTCACTTCTATAGTCTTATAAATATCGCAGGTTCCCAATAACATTATTCATACAGCAGAACAATTCCTAACCCAAATCGAACATGTTATTAACCCTAACCATACACTGTTCCCTCAATCTAACTTTACAGAAGAGCAGGGAAAGAGTTGGTCTTACAATACAGGAATTTAGGGGATCTTCCACCCGCTGAGAATCTCAAACGTCCATGCAGAAATGATCCCTGTAGAAGATGTAGGCAGCTATGAAGGACCTGAGAGAGTAAGAGTCACCTTCCATGGCCAACAACCTGGTCAGGATGAAGGGTTGTGTCTGAATCTGCCTCTCTCTTCTTAATGTAGAGAAGATGCACCAAAACAGGCCAGTGTGGAGAGCTGCTCTGGAGTGCCTATGGATGATATACCATTCTAACTTGTGAAAGTGTCACAGGAAGTAGGGGCAGCCTCCATCTCATGGGGCCTTGGAAGCAACAATTAGGACAATGTGTTTGCCAAGGCAGTGACCTCATTCAGTTCCTGAAGGAAGTGACCTCACCTCACTTCCTTGGTGTTCGAAATCTCTGAACATGTGGTCCAGGAAGCCAGGCACCCACAGCCAGTCCCAGTCCCAGTCCCAGTGATCTCACTTGTTTGGATTTACCAAGGACAGAGTCAGTCTTTCTTGGTACCTACTGATGTGAGGATGGCCAAATGCCAGTAAAGCTCTGAAGAGGGCCCTTTCCTGAGAAACCAGGTTGTGGCTCACCGCTGGCTCCTGTCAACTTCACAGAGTTGGACAAGGAGAACAGATCTGAGACAGAACAGGCCATTTCATGGAAACATAGTATTGCCCACCACTCAGAGGACACTGCGGATAGTCACAGACCTACTTGGGGGAAGGAGGTGCATTTGTGGGTGTGGGTGTGTGTTTGTGGTTTTGTCTCATGTTCTGAGAATAGGTAAGAAAGGCAGTTTGTTTTGTTTGGAGTTAATTGATTCTAGTAAGTCGTTTGAAAAGGCGAGTGTTTCTAGGTCTGTGTATCCCACTGTGTCAGGGGTTGTAGACATTAGAAAAGAGAATGCTTCAATGGATGTTTCCTGTCTAGTAGAAAGCTCCCCCGGATTCATACTTCCCATTTATGAATGGACTGTGGCTTGCATTATTGATGGGCAACCCCCGATATCTTCCTAAGTTCCTGTTTTCTTTCTGAATTCTGGCCACTTTCCAGAATAGGCTCATGGTTTTGTGTCCAAGATGTATACCACCACCAAGCTCTGTGACATGGCTATGTACTGGATAGCTGAAGGGAATGGCGAGCAACTCAGAAAACTCAGATATCAGTGTAATCAGGAAAGTTTCAGTGGAGAAATACTGCTTTGGTTACCTATTGTTCTGTTGCCCTCAATGTCAGGAAGGTCTTTGCCTCTGGCCACCCCTTTGGGAAGCCTAAAGAAAACAGTTTTCAAATGGAAATCAATGGGCATCACCTGTGACTCTTTGCTTAATTGCATTGGAAAGGGATATGTCTGAATCAGGCTCTAGGTCCTGTGTTAGGCTTTGGCTTAGATTCTCAGCACATGATGGATGTAAAGAAAATCCCATGTTTGCATCCAAAACTAAATTGGCCAAAAGAGCAGTCATTATGGAAGAAGTCTCTCGCCTTCCCCTGTAAGGTTCCTCACCTCCAACAAGTGAGAATAGGAACCTTGGATCAAATGAGTTCTTCAAAGCCCTTTAGAGGCTATCCCATAGGTGCTTGGGTTTTCTCCAGAATCCAAATCACATAAAGAATCTATACCTGACAGTCAGTAGGCCTCAAATTGGAGGAGCAAAGCAATATTAATAGCAGGCCTATTTGATCACTCCTGGTTCCCCGGACGAGTGTCCAGGACACCCTGACTTTAGGCAAATGAGGGGCAATGGAGGTTATTTTGGACACTGTCTTGGGCTGTGCCCCTCATGGAAACCTCAAGCCAGAGGTAATGATGAGTGTCCATATGGAAGAAGATGAGGGCCATGTGGGAGTGTTTTGGTTTTAATTGTGGTCATGTGTGGCCGTTGGAATAGATGACTGGGTCCACCTTGGCTTTAACTCTGTTGTGATTCCCCTTAGAGACTGAGTTGTGGACCTCACCTCAGAGACGTATTGCCATGAATTGTGTTGGGATTTTCGGAGGATTCACATGAGAGTCACCCTTGTAAAATGAGATCTAGGCCCAGGGTGGCTGTTTACTGAGCACTGGGAATCTCAGCCAGGTTACCACATGATTTTATTCTGAAAGACTTGGCAGCCATATATGAGAGTCAAAACACACGGATGTCACAATGTAGATCCCAATGGGCCTGGATTCATGTGATCATTTGGCCACTGTTTGGGAAGCCTTGCCTGTGAGACTTCTGCAGAGATTTCATTGAAATGAGCTTCCTAACCATTTAATAGTTCCAGAATGAAATGAAACACACAGTGCCTCCAACTTCAACCTTGAAAAATGGGTAGATAAATACCAAGAAATTTTTAAACTTCCCATGACCAGGTGGCACTGGAGAATCTTTGGATATCCTGTGGCTGATCATGAGATTACAAGACAGTGCTTTGATTGACTGGTTTTCATAAAAATGGTTCAGAACAGAGATACCAGGAAGTTGGAGCCTGCTGAGAGGTGGGCCTACAGCAGTGCTGGGCAGGTGTGCAATAAAACAACTGTGGTGGGGCCATGTGGATCTTCCATTGGCTTCCAAATGACTTGTGACTGACATGGTGCAGCCAGCAGACCCTTGTATGTAAAGGCATCTTGTTATATGGACAGGATTCAGGGCAATGTTTAGAATCAGATTGCTATGGTCAAGGGGGCAAGTCATGTGGGATATAAGCCTGGTTGGTGCATTCTCCTGCAGACCCTGACCTACCAAAAGTGACAGAACTCACTCACGCACCGGGTAACAGTTGAATTCTTTGTATATCATGAAGCAAATACCAAAATCCCAGTGCAGCAGCAAGAAACATGACGAAAAGTGGAGGATGACCAAATGGCCTCACAGTCCACATGTGAATACACTTATCCCCCAGTTGCCACAGTTTACCTACTAAAGAAAATTCAGCACTGCTGCCACATATTCAGTGGAAAATAAGAAACCATGTCCTCGAGGTAACATAGATGCAGACACAGCTTTGATTGTCTCACTACAATGGAAGCTAAATCTCCCGACAACAACATATATTTCAAGTGCCCAAACTCAGAGTGAGTTTCTCAAGAAGGATTTAGGGAACCAGAGCTCCATGTTTGTGGACTGTTTTCCCTGTCCCTTACTTTTGAAATCTCCTCTTCCGTCTTCAAGGTTGTGAACTCCTGAGCATATTCCATTCCAGATATTTATTCACAGATTTTCTAACTCTTCTCCTCTAATTGTGCCTTAGTCTCCGTGATTGTAATGTCAAGGCATCCCTTTCTCTGTATCCTATTCAGCACATGTATTTTTACATGCAATTATAGAATCTTACCTGATACCACACGTACATTCTTGTGAGGTGACTGACTTGGCAGATACAAATTGTAAGAGATCACTCCTCCTAAAAGCTGTTGGAACTGAAAATTCAATCTATGAGTGAGCTTCCTTGTTTAAGAACATTATACATAAATCCATATTCAATAAAATAAATACATTTGGATCTGTAGATGACATATATTTCATGGTGAATTTCAATTGGAATATATTATGCTATTTTTAATGTCTGTGTGTTTGTGTATGTATATATATATATATATATATATATATATATATATATATATATATATATACACACTCTCCAGATTTTTCAAAATATGAAATATATGTCTTGTTATACACTCCCTAAACTCATTCATATTCAAGTATGTGTATTTATAATCAAATTTTCACAAGAGTATTCTCAAAATTATTCATTCACCTGAAATACATATTTGTTTCCTAGTACTGAAAACTATCTTCAGTGAAAGGTGCATACAAATCCTAATATTTCCACAGTAACTGAACCAGTTTAACATCAATACAAGTAGATTCCTATGGGACATGTTGTGCATTTTGACATTTATTTTATTCAACACTGGTACATTACTATTTCTTCAGTTTATGCTCATCATAGCAAATATATTTCATCCAAAAATTTGCAAATTTATAGGCATTTTGTTCACTTTCAATCACTTTATTCTACAGAACACATGTATTCCTCCATGTTTTTGATGGGTCTTTTCATGAGACTTCTTTCCAAACACATTATTTTCGATTTCCATGATCACTTTTGAAGCAAAACTCAAAGACACTTCGTGATAAACCATAACCCTAATATTACCATTAGATGTATTGCTGGTTGGAATGAATGATGGTATATCGATATAAGATTTCTTATATATTTTCAGATATGAATTCAATCTATTATTTAAAGTGGGACCAGTTATATTATTGATTCACAATGTGGTCTATTCATGCACTATCTCTATATTCATAGACACAGTGTACACCTCTTTGTACCACCGATACTAATTTATAGGACTTCAAAACATTGCTCCCAGAAATGCTGGAAGAAATACTAATGTCACCCCATCTACATATACATTTTATCACAGTAATATTCTGGACACAAAATGCAAAGGTTACACTTATGATTGTACCAAAGCCTAAAAGGAAAGTGAACAGGGATTACTAAAAACATCCATGTCCACATTGCCTAATGCTCTCAAATGTCAATCCTATTGGTGACTACATATTTGTTTCTTCCTAAGATTATATATTCAAACTCAACCCTGTTCAAAATGTCTAATCCTATCACTCACTTTGTACTTTCCCTGATTTTGTAATGTCTCTATTATTATCTGATTTCCTACATATTTTCCAAAGTTCATCATTGTGACTGAATCTTCATATGTGCTGACATTTACCTTCACCCTCTAACAGAAACCCTATTGCTAAAGAAGTTTTTTTTTTCCAAATCCTATACTCACTCTCCTTCCAAAACCTACCAACTATCTTCCTAATCTTACCTACTATCCCTTTTTGACTGGATGTTCTCTTCCACATTCAATCATCCAATGTACAAGGTCCTATGCCATTGTATATTTATTTATCTGAGACATCTGTGCAGAAAGTAAGTCAACACTAAGTATACCAATGAAGGGCCCAATGCCCTTCAGGGTTTCAAATCTTAGATTTCTGTTTTCTTACATATATTTCACCTACATATTCTTATAAATATCGTAGGTTCCCAATAACATTATTCATCCAGCAGAATAGTTCCTAACACAGATTGAACATGTTATTAACCCTAACCATACACTCTTCCCTCAATCTAACTTTACAGAAGAGCAGGGACAGAGTTGGTCTTACAAGACAGAAATTAAGGGATCTTTCACCTGCTGAGAACCTCAAAGGTCATTAAAGATGATCCCTGGAGAAGATGTAGGAAGCTATTAAGGACCTCAGAGAGCAAAAGTCATCTTTCATTGCAAACAACCTGGTCAGGATGAAGGGTTGTGTCAGAATCAGCCTCTCTCTTCTTAATGTAAAGAAGATGCAGCAAACCAGGCCTGTGTGGAGAGCTGTTCCTGGGTGCCTATGGTTTTATACCATTCTAACTTGTGAAAATGTCAGAGTAAGTAGGTGCAGCCTCCATCTCATGGGACCCTTGGAAGCAACTGTTAGGACAAAGTGGTTGCCAAGGTATGGACCTCATTCAGTTCCTGAAGGAAGTGACCTCACCTCACTTCCTTGGTGATGGAATTCTCTGAACTTGGGATCCAGAAAGCCAGGCATCCAGAGCCAGTCCCAGTCACAGTCCCAGTGGTCAAAATTTTTCGGATTTACCAAAGACAGAGTCAGTCTTTCTTGGTACCTACTTATGTGAGGATGGCCAAATGCCAGGAAGGTCTGAAGAGGGGCCTTTCCTGAGAAAGCAGATAGTGGCTCACCACTGGCTCCTTACAGATTCACAAAGTTGGCCACAGAGACTAGATCTGAGACAGGACAGCCCATTATGAGGGAATTTCTTATGGCCCACCATCAAACGACACTCCGTATTGTCACAGAGGTACTTGGGGGTCTGTGTGGGTGTGGGTGTGGGTATTGGTTTGTGGTTTTGTCTCATGTTCTGAGAATAGGTAAGAAAGTCGGTTTGTTTGGTTTGGTGTGAACTGATTCTAGTAAGTCGTTTGACAAGGCTAGTCTTTCTATATCTGTGTATCCCACTGTGTCCATGGTTGTAGACAATAGAAAAGAGAATGCATAAATACATGTGTCCTTTCTAGTAGAAATCTTCCCAGCATTCATTCTGCCCAATTTATGAATGGTCTGCGGCTTGCCTAATGGATGGGCAACACCTAATATCTTCTTAAGTTCCTGTTCTCTACCTGAATTATGGGCAACCTCCAGAATACGCTCATGGTATTGTGTCCAAGATATGAACCACCTCCACGCTCTGTGATACGGCCATGTACTAGAGAGCTGAAGGAAATGATGAGCATCTCAGAAAACTCAGATATCAGTGTGACCAGGAAAGTCTCAATGGAAAAACCCCGCTTTGGGCCTTTTGCTTACATATCCTTCTGTTGCCCTGAATGTCAGGAAGGTCTTTGCCTCAGGCTATGCCTTTTTGAAGCCTGAAGAAAACAGTTTTCAAATGGAAATGTATAAACATTACCTGTGGCTCTTTCTTAATTGCTTTGGAAAGGGATGTGTCTGAATCAGCCTCTTGGCCCTGTGTGAGGCTGTAGCTTAGATTCTCAGCACCTGATGGATCTAAAGAAAAATCCCATGTGTGCATGCAAATCAAAAAGCCAAAAGAGCAATCATTTTGGATGAAGTTTCTCGTCTTCCTCTGTAAGGTTTCTGACTTCCATCATTGAGAATATGGATCCTTTGGGTCAAATGAGTTCTTCAAAGCCCTGCAGACACTAGACCATAGGTTCTTGGGTTTTCTCATGACTCCAATTAACATAAAGAATCTAAACACCACAGTCAGTAGGCCTCAAAATTGAGAATAAGAGCAATATTAACGGCAGGCCTCTTTGAACACTCCTGGTTCACAGGAAGGATGTCCCGGCCACACTGACTTTAGGCAAATGGATGCAAGGGAGCTTATTTTGGACACTGTCTTAGGCTGTGCCCCTCATGGAAACCTCCAGCCAGAGGTTATGATGAGTGTCTATATGGAAGAAAATGAGGGCCATGTGGGAGTGTCTTGATTTTAATTGCGGTCATTTGTGTGGCGCTTGGAATAGATGACTGGGTCCACCTGGGCTTGAACACTGGTGTGATTCTCCTTAGAGACTGAGTTCTGGAACTTACCTCAAAGAAGTATTGCCTTGTATTGTGTTGGGATTTTAGGAGGCCATGCATGAGAGTCGCCCTTGGAAACTGGGATCTATGCCCAGGTTGGCTTTCCACAGAGCACTGGGAATCTTGGGAAGGATATCACATGATTTTATTCTTAAAGACTTGGCAGCCATAGTTGCAAGTCAAAACACATATGGACCTCAAATTGTAGACCTCAATAGGTCTGGCTTCATGGGACCTTTTGGCCTGTCTTTGGGAAGCCTTGCGTGTGATAGTTCTCCAGAGCTTTCATTGAAATGAGCTTCCTCTCCATTTAATCATTCCTGAATGAATTGAAACCCACAGTGCCTCCAACTTCACCCTTGAAAAATGGCTAGATAAATACCTTTAAATTTTTGACATTCCCATGACCGGGTGGACCTGGAGAACCTATGGATGTCCTATTGATGACCATCAGTGTACCAGACAGTGCCTTGATTGACTGGGTTTCATGAAAATGGTGTAGAACGGAGATGCCAGTAATTTGGAGCCTGCTGAGTAGTCGGCCTAGAGCAGTGGTGTGCTGGTGTGTGTTAAAACATCTGTGGTCGGGTCATCTGCATCTGCCCTTCGCTTCCAAATGGTTTGTGACTGACATGGTACAAGCCCCAGATCCTTGTATGTAAAGGCATCTTGTTATATGGAGAGGATTCAGGGCAATGTTTACAATCAGATTGCTATGGTCAAGAGGGCAAGCTATGTGGGATAGAAGCCTTGTTGGTGCATTCTCCTGCAGACCCTTACCCACCACACGTGACAGAACTCCCTCCATCACTGTGTCCCAGTTGAACTTCTTGTATTTTGTGAAGCAAATATCAAACTCCCAGTGCAGCTGCAATAAACACCACAAAAATTGGAGGATGACCAACGGCTTCACATTCCACCCTGGGAGACACTTAGCCACCAGTGGCCACAGTTTCCCTACAAAGAGAGAATTCAGCACTGCTGCCTCATGTTCATTGGAAAATAAGAAACAATGTCCTCTAGGTCACATAGATGCTGACCCAGCTTTGATCGTCTCACTATAAAGGAAGCTAAAGCTCCTAAAAACAACCTCAGATGAAGTTTCTCAAGAAATATTTAGGCCGGCAGAGCTCCATGTTTGTGGTGTTTTTACCCTGTCCCTGACTTTTGGAAACTCCTATACCACCTCCAAGGTTGTGAACTCCTGAGCATTTTCCATTCCAGATGTGTATTCACAGATTTTCTAACTCTTCTCCTCTAATTGTGTCTTACATGGGATGAAGGTAATGTCAAGGCATTGTTCTGAATACACATTGGATTCTTTTTCCAATTTTCCATTTGAAATACTGAATCCCTGACTGTCAGGCATAGAAGGAATTCACCTTCAAAGAATAGCCTGACACTTACAAGAAACAGCCCCCATGGAGACATCCTGTCTGGGAGACATCCTGTAGCCAACTGTGTCTCTGAGACATCCTGTTGCCATCTGTATTCCTGAAACATCCTGAGTTTATCTCACCTTGTGAAGACATCCAGGAACTTTGGATAAGAGAGCTTTCCCATCTCCAGCATATAAATGCCCCTGTGTGAAAAATAAAAGTTTGCAGCTTGATCAGAACTCCTGTCTTGCTGTCATCTCTCGTGTCTCTTGTCCCTTCATTCCTCCGCATCTAGGTTCGCTGCCCCTGTTGATGTGTCTTTCCAGCCGTGACTACTGGCACCCACTGACTGGGGCTCGAGCCTTTGACTGATTGGGAACCCCGTCCTCCTGGAAGACTTCATCAAGTGGAGCTCGCGATTGCCTCAGCAGACACCACAAAGAGACAGATCCAGGAGGAGAGTGGGGATGACGCACGGTGAGTGACCCACCATGGGACAAGCAGTTTCGTCACATGATTTGTTTTTGTCAGGCCTCAAGGAGTCCTTCAAGACATGAGGGGTGCGTGTTAAGAAAAAGGACTTAAAATTTTTCTTCTAATACATAGGAGAATTGTGTACATGGTTTCACATTGAAGTGACCATTGATGGCAAAAGATGGCTTAGAGTAAGAGACTGTTTAAAAGATTATTATGAAACCTTTGGCCCAGAAAAAGTGCCAGTTCCCACCTTTTCTTACTGGAACTTAATTAATGAAATTCTTAAAAGTTCACCCTTTGACAATGGTACCTTACAACTTGTCAGGATTGGAGAAGAGACTATGCAAAACACCTCTCGTCTCCCCACGGCATGCCCATCAGTTAGTATAGACATTGACCCTTCTCAGTCTCCCCAGGACCCTGGGAACCTTCCTAGTCCCCCTCAAAATACCACCCTAATGATTAAGGCTCCAATGGTTACCAAACACCTTTATCGAGTTTTAAATCCCAGAGACACATTGACCCCTGGGACGGAGGCTACCTTGGAGAAGGAAGCAGCAAGCTACCATTCAGAAGATGCGCCACCTCTCAGGACCCTGCCACAGCCTATAGGACTTACACATCTACCTACCTCCTATATCCCTCCTGCCTTTTGTGCTCCAGCCTTTCAGGAGCAAAATGCAACCCAGATATTTTTCCCCACTTCCCTTGCCTAGCCTGGCTCCCTTGTGAGAGTCTCTCCAACATAGACGGGAACAGATCAAACTTTTAAAAGAATTAAGATCCCTAGACTCTGAGCTCTGTTCATTAGCCTTAGGCACGGAGTCAATGCAAACTGGCCCACGGCGGTCTAATACAAAGGCTAAGCCACTCCATCAGCCTGTTCTCGCCTTCCCAGTCACCCGCAGTCAGATAGATAAGCCTGCCCAGGCTGAGGTCAAAGACTTAGACGAGGATCAAGAGGAGGAAGTGGGGGAAATGGATCAAGGAGATCAGGACTCAGAGGATGAGGAGTTCACCCCTAGGCAGGAAGGAACCCAGGTGTCTACAAAAAAATTAAGCCTGCGTTTTCTTGAAAAACATAAAAAGACTTGTGCTCACAATGGCCCCACTGTGCCCTACAAGTTGACTTTATTAGAAAGCCACAGCGCACAATGGCTTACTCCCAATGATTGGAAATTTTTAGACCGAGCTACCCTCAGTGCCGGAGATTTCCTGTTATGGAATGCAGATTTCGAGGAGCACTTTCAGGAAACTGCTCAAAAAAAATTAACTAAGGCCTCCTCTAAATCCTGAACTTATGTTAAGCTAGTGGGCTATGCGCCATTTGACACTAAAACTAAATAGGCACGTTTCCCTGCTGGAATTTTGGCGCAGATTCAGATGGCTTGCTTACATGCTTGGAGATGCCTCCCTCAAACTGGCTCGGCTACCACTTCTTTGGCAAAAATTTGACAAGGACCCAACGACCCTTATAGAAACCTTGTTCCCCGGCTTAACCTAGCTGCAGAATGCTTGCTTGGACCAAGCGAAAGCAAAAGAACTTTTGTAAAACATCTTGCCTTTGAAAACGCCAACCTGTCATGTCAGGATGTTCTTTGACCACATAAGGAAAAAGGGAAACTTTCGGACTTTATTAGACTCTGTGCAGGGGTGGGTGCAGCCCATGCCATGGGTCTCGCCCTACATGCCCCCTTTATCAAGGCCTTTCACAATCCTGGCTCATGTACTTGCTTTACTTGTAAACAACCTGGCCATTTTGCACGCAAGTGTCTGAAAGACAAACAAAGCGTAGGAATATCGTCTCCTCAAACTGGGGCTAAACCGCCCCCAGCTACCCTTTGTTCTAGATGTGGTAAATGTCATCACTGGGCCAGTAAGTGTAGATCTAAGACAAATGGCCTCAGACAGCCTATTTCTTCCTGCTTCTCAGGAAAACCCTGCGGGGCCAGCCCCTGGCCACGACCTCCCCCAGGACAAAACCAGGGGCAATAAGGTTTATTCCCTTCCAAACTCCAAACCTACCACAAAATTCTTCCCCACAATTGCCTCCCTCCAACTAGCCACCCCAGGCAGTGCAGGATTGGACCTCTGTGCCACCACCGATACAATATTAGACTCAATGCAAGGGCACCAGATAATACCCACTAGAATTATGGGTCCCCCTTCATCTCATACGAGTGCCCTTATTCTTGGAAGAGTCTCTGCTATCTTAAATGGTGTTCAGGTCTTCCCTGGCATTAATGATAATGATTTCACTGGAGAAATAAAAATACTAGCAACAGCTATTAATGGAGTTGCGGCCATCCCAGCAGGAACAAGACTTGCACAATTGATATTCCTTCCCTTGGATTCAGGAGGCACTTCCACCGCCCAAACATAAAATGGGGGACAGCCTCCCTCGGCTGCTCTGATGTATATTGGGTTCAGCCCATTTCTCACAATAGACCCACCCTTACCTTACTTATTGAAAAAAAGGAATTCCAAGGAATTCTAGATACTGGAGCTGATGCCACAATTATTTCTCACAAATACTGGCCATCAGGTTGGCCCATCACCCCATCCTTGAATGACCTAAAAGGGTTAAGAGTCAAAAAATCCCCATGTCAGTTCTAGGGCTCTTAGCTTTACTGATAAAGAGGGTAATAAGGTGACTGTCACTCCTTTCATTGTTCCTGACCTCCCTGTTAACCTATGGGGCCGAGATATTTTGAGTCAAATGGAAGTCATTCTTGCCAGTCCCAATTCCATGATGACTCATCAAATGCTTCGTATAAATTTTGTCCCTGGTACAGGCCTCGTGAGACTGAGACAAGGACTGGTGGGGACTATAAAACTCATAAAAAAACAAATACATATGGACTTGTGTATTCTGATTTTTAGTGTCGGTTCCTGACCCTCCTGTACCCCATGCAGATAAAATTATTTGGGAGACTCAGACTCTTGTGTGGGTGGATCAGTGGCCCCTTACCCCCCCAAAAAATTGGAGGCTGCCTCCATGTTAGTGCAGGAACAGCTGGCAGCCGGCCATGTAGAGCCCTCAACCTCACCATGGATTACTCCTATTTTTGTTATCAAGAAAAAATCAGACAAGCGGCATCTTTTACAATATTTGTGTGCCAGTAATAAAGTTATGTGCCTGATGGGAGCACTACTGTCTCGAATTCCCACACCAATGGCTATTCCCAAAACTATTGTAAAATGGTTATTGACTTAAAAGTTTGCTTTTTTACCATTTTTTTACATCCTGAGGATAGACCCTATTTTGCCTTTAGTCTCCCTTGCATTAATTTCCACTGCCCTATGCAGAGATTTCAATGGAAGGTTCTTCCCCAAGGTATGGCCAACAGCCCTAGTCTTTGCTAAATATAAGTTGTTCAAGCAGTAGACCCTGTGAGAGAGTGATGACCACAATTTTATGTTTTACATAATATGGATGAATTTTTAATTGCTGCACCTAATTACCATGACCTTAATAATTGCTACTTGGACCTTTAGAAAACCCTCACTACCTTGAGACTACGGATAGCTCCTGATAAGGTTTAAACACAGGACCCTTATACCTATTTGGGCCTTAAACTTCAAGATAATCAGATCCAAATTCATAAAATACAACTGCGTGTGAAACATCTTCACACCCTTAATGATTCTCAAAAATTACTGGGAGATATTCAATGGCTAAGAACATATTTATAATTATCCACTTGTGTACTTTTGCCCCTTAATGATATTTTGAGAGGTGATTCCTACCCTTCCTCCCCTCAAAAGCTTACTCCCGAGGCATGACAGGCATTAAACCAAGTCACAGAGGCCATTGCCAAACAGTTTGTTACACAAATTTCTTATAACCTTCCTCTGGTTCTGGTTCTTTTACACACTCCTCATATACCCTCAGGAAAATTTTGGCAGTGATATCCATATTTTAAAAATAAAGGCTTCCCCTTGCTTTGGGTCCATTTATCCACCACATCCTCCAAGTTTATTACCGTTTATCTTGCTCAGGTAGCTTCTATTATTATTAAAGGTCGTTTGCTTTCTCGACAACATTTTGGCAAAGACCCTGATAATATTTTAATTCCATATACTAATGACCAAACCCAATTTTTACTACAGAGAGGGGATGAATGGGGTATTGCCCAATCAGGCCATTTGGGAACAATTGATAACCACGTCCCCAATGACACCCTTTTACATTTTGTCCAGATACATCCATTTATTTTTCCCAAAATTACTCAAAATGCTCCCAGTTCCAAGCCCTTACTGTCTTTACAGACGGTTCCAGTAATGGCTGTGCGGTCTTTGTTGTCAATAACCAGCCTACAACCTTTGATACTGTCTATCATTCAGCACAGTTTGTGAAATTGTTTGCCATAACACAAGTTTTTATAACATTTTGTGATAATCCTGTTAATATTCATACAGACAGTGCCTACATTGCTCATTCTGTGCCCCTGCTGGAGATTTCACCCGCCATTAAAGCTTCTTCCAATGCGGCCTTTCTGTTTCACCAGCTTCAGCAGCTAATTCAGGCCAGACAACACCCATTTTTCTTAGGACACATCAGGGCACACTCTGATCTTTCCGACCCTCTAACACAGGTAATGCTCAAGCTGATGCAGCAACTCCTACCATCTTTCAAATTTTTGGTGGCTCCATTCAATAGGCCACGGAGCTAAACAATCTTCACCAACTAAATTCCCAGAGCCTTCGATTACTTTGTAAAATTACCAGGCAACAGAAACGAGAAATAGTAAAAGAATGCCCTGCTTGCGCTCTCTCCCTCCCCATTCAACACTTGGGAGTTAACCCCCGAGGATTACTGCCAAATCAGGTTTGGCAAATGGATGTTACTCATTTTCCTGAATTTGGAAAAACCAAATATATACACGTTTCTATCGATAACTTCAGCAGCTTTATTTTTGCATCACCACATTCTGGAGAGGCTACCAAAGATGTCCTTTCTCATCTTGTTTCAGCCTTTTCCATAATGGGTAAACCAATACATATTAAAACAGATAATTATCCTCCATATACCAGTGCCAAGTTTAAACAGTTTTGTGCTACCTTGCAATTTTGTCATCCTACTGGAATTCAATACAAACCTCAGGGCCAAGGCATTGTGGAATGTTCCACCTTACCTTAAAGACTTGGCTATCCCGCCTTAAGGCTTCCGCCCTTGTATTTACCACTCACAGGCATTGCCTTAACCATGCATTATTTGCCCTTTCTTTTCTTACCCTAGACAGTGAAGGCCTTTCGGCTGCAGACACACACTGGCATCCCTTTTCCAATTCTGATCAGCCACCTGTTATGTGGCGAAATCCCCTTACAAATAAATGGAAATGCCCACATCCTGTCCTCATCTGGGAATGTGGCTCAGCTTGTGTTTTGGACCAAGAGCTAGCAGCCCCAAGATGGTTACCAGAATGCCTGGTTAAACAGGTTAATGACTTACCTCAAACCGGGGACGGAGGCCCTCTCCCTGAGTACAAATTTTCCCCTTTTCCGGATCCATCCAACAATCTGTGTGAGGATCCTGCTTAAGGCACTTCTGCTGAACAGGTTTGTGCACGGAGGCCTGGGCCCTCCACCTTCCAACATCATGGAGTACCTTCCCCCCGCTCCCCCCGTGAAGGCAAGGGAGGATCTTGGACTCAGGCTCCCACTAGTTGGAACCAGACTGCTGACTGCATGACTAAGGTGGCTTACCTCCGTTCCGAGGTTGACCATAAATTCAGAGGAGTTCATCAGCCTAAATGGGTATGTGTTAACAAGCCAAAGATTATTCCCCCTAGTACAAGTAAAGCTCTCCAAAATTGTTCTGCAACCCGTACGCATACCCAGGCGATGCATGTCTCTTGTTTTGTGTCGGCCTCTATTTGTGTTAACAAGCAGGGAGAATGATTTTTTGAAGCCTCCCTAACTAAAACTCATGAAGCAGGGTGGACCACTATTCATTATACCCCCGTTCTCTTTGACCAGGGAGGAGAAGGCAAATACACCAAGCTACAGTCAGCTGGGTGCCAAGGCACTGTCGGAAAAACTTCCTACTGGCCCATTAAGGACCCTACAGGGGTCTCTGATGGTAGAGGACCCACTGATGCAGTCAAGCATCCTCAGATAATCAAACTTTTGAAACGCCAAATCCCTGAGCTCACATATCATCCCTTAATGTAGCCGAAATCCCAGTTCCCAGGTTTAGATACCAATACATTAGATATTTTGCAAACTACCTTCTCCTTCCTTAATAATTCTAACCCCACCCTTGCTGGTAATTGCTGGCTCTGCATGACAACAGGGGCAAGCATGCCTATGGCAGTTCCTATTAATTCTACTATGGACAATGATAATACATGCCAACCCGGATTTCCCTTTAAAGTACAGCCTATAGGCACTTTTACATTATGTCTTTTAGGCGTGATGCAGAATAATACCTATGATATGGATTTTGGAATTGCTTCCTTTGGAAATTGCTCAACAGAACAAAATTATTCCTCACCCATCCCATCTCTTTGTCCCCCCAATGGCACAGTTGTTATGTGTGGAGGAAATGTGGCCTTCCCCAGGCTTCCAGCGAATTGGAACAGTGGCTGTGTTCTTGCCTTATTACTCCCTGATATAACTATTGTCCCAGGGGACGAACCTCTAGCCTAGACACCTTAGTCAAAAGACAGAGGCGGGCGATACAGGCCTTATCACTTATTGCCAGCCTTGGAATAACAGCTGCTGTGGGCACAGGTACACTGGCTTAGGCACGGCAATACACCCTTACCATCGCCTGTCTCAACAACTTAAAATGATGTACAAACTCTATCAGAAACCATTAAAGATTTGTAGGACCAAATAGACTTCCTGGCAAAAGTGTTCCTTCAAAACAGACGAGGCTTAGATTTGCTGACTGCTAACCAGGGAGATATTTGATTGGCCTTAGGGGAACGATGCTGCTTTAATGCCAATGAATCAGTCATAGTATGCACTAAATTTAAGCAGCTTCAAGAAGATCTAGAAAAGAGATGAAGGGAACTATTTGAAAATCCCCTCTGGACAAAGCTTAATGGATTTCTACCCTACCTTCTTCCCCTATTAGGCCCTTTGTTGGGTTTACGTTTAATGGTGACCATAGGACCCTGCATTATAAACAGTGTGGTACAATTTATTAAAGAACACATTAATATTATGGCCTCTAAGCCCCTACAAATCCACTATCATCATCTGGAGATGGAAGACCACGCTGTCAACTTTTAAAAGGATGTTCTACCCTTCTGACAGGCTTATTTATTAAGTTTACATCCCCACAAATCTCTCTTTCTTACATAAAACTATAAGTAACAGCTCTGACAAACCATCTTCTGCCCTTGCCATAAGGGTTCGTCTACATGGGCCCTTCGGCTTGGGGGAAGACGCACCCATGGAGTGAGGACGTTAGGCCACAATATCGGAGGGTGCAGGAAGGATTGCAAAAGGATGGATCCACGGATCCCCAAACACAAGACCAGTGAGTGACATGCTCTGGTGCATGGCGGTTGGCATGCTTTCGCTTCAAGGCCATCTCCTCCAAAAACATGCCAAGGCCACCACGAAATCTGCTAGTAAAGATGCTCGCTCGGATCAGGAGATATTCTAAGGCCTCCTAGAGAAACAGAGCCTCTAACCCCCCCCCCCTAAAAACATGGCCGGTAAGGTAGGTCAAATATTTTATATAAGAAAGGGGGAGATGTCAGGGGCTAAAAGGAAGTTCTCCTTCAAAGAATAGTCTGACACAAGAAACAGCCCCCTGGGAGACATCCTGCCTGGGACATATCCCACAACCATCTATCTCCCTGAGACATCCTGTCGCCATCTGTCTTCCTGAAATATCCTGAGGTTATCTAACCCTGTGAAGACATCCAGCAACTGCCGATAAGAGAGCTTTCCCATCAGCAGCATATAAACACCCTGTGAGAACAATAAAAGTTTGCAGCTTGATCAGAACTCCTGTCTGGGTGTCATCTGTCCTGTCTTTTGTCCCTTCATTCCTTCCCAACTATGTTCGATGCCCACGTTGATGTGTCCTGCTGGCCGGGACACCTGGCACTAACCCATACCCTACTAGAATATGACTACTAATCCTAATATGATGGAGAAAAATAACCCAAATAGAATAGAAATACAAGCAGTTCAGAGGAGGCATGGTGTATAGTTGGAGTTGCCTTTTGCATGATCTAGGGTAGGTGTTATAAATCTAGCTAATTTTTAAATGAAATAGTTCTCCATGTGTTTTTAAAGTTAAAAAATATGTGAATACCTGTCTCCCTTTCTCTGTAGCCTACTTGCCACATGTATTTTATATGCACATATAGAATCCTACGTGGTATCACACGTATATTCTTGTGAGGTGGCTGACTTAGCAGATTCAAATCGTGAGAAGAGATCACTTCTCCTAAACGCTGTTGGAACTGAAAATTCAACCTATGGGGGAGCCTCCTAGTAAAAAAAAAAAACATTATACATAAATTCATGCTAAGTAAAATTAATATTTTTGCATCAGTGGATGATATATATTTCATGAAGAATTTCGATTGGCATATATATTGCTACTTTTCATTGTCTGTGTTTGTGTTTTGTGTATATATATATATATATTCCACTTGGGGGCCTTCAGGGTTAAAAGTTATTTTGGCCCGGAGCTTGGTGAGCAGAACTCTGCCCATCAATGGGGCCGGGCATTCTGGGATTACTTGGAAGGAGTGATGGATTTTTCCTTTCCCCTGGTCCCAGGTCCTCTTAGTTGTCCAAGCCCGATATTTACTGCAATTAGCCCCTTGAATTAGAGACCTTTTATTTGATAGAGGGCAAAATGGAGCCTTAATGGCTGAGTATATTGCCCCTGTATCCACTTCAATGTTTACTGGGGTGCCCTCCACTTCAAAAGTTAACCTGAGCTCGGGGAGGGGATCTGATCCCCAACTTTCTTAGTCATCCTGCAGAGTCAGGATGGCTGGCTGGCGTGGCTGTCTCTTTCTAGGGCTCTCTTTGGCCCAGTGTCCTTTTTCTTTACAATAGGCACATTGATCTGAGGCCAGGGGTGGCCTCTAGTTTGGGCCCAGGTATCCCTTCCTGTCTCCATGTTTCTTATTTCTGGCCTATTTGTTGTTGTGACCAGGACCTGAGTCAATTCCTTAGTCTGTCTTTTGTTTCTTTTATCCACCCTTTGCTTCCTTATCTTCCTCAGTTTCTCTCGTATAGTATACGTTTTTGGCTTCTCTGACTAAATCTCTCAAAGTCATATCTTGTAATCCATCTAAGTGTTGTAACTTTCTTTAAATAACCATGGCAGCTTGCCCAATAAAGGCCATCATGACAGATGCCTTTTGAGCCTCTGCCTGAGTATCAAAAGGAGTATATCTCCTATATGCCTCCATAATTCTCTCTAGAAACATAGAGGGAGATACATCAGGCCCTTGAATAAACTCTATTACCTTGGCCAAATTAGTTGGTCGCCTAGCAGCCACTAAGATACCCGCTATTAGAGCCCGGAGATAAGTGGACAGATGCTCCCTACCTTCAAAGGTGTTGGGGTCCCAGTTTTGTCGATTCTAGGGAAAGCCGGGTTGAATATGTTGGGAAGTGGTGTCAGTCAACCATCTGGTCCGAGGATATTTTTTTCTAGCTTCCAAGAGGATTCTCTTTTGTTCCTCTGTCATAAAGAGAGTCCCTAGGTGTTGTTGGCAGTCATTCCAAGTAGGCTGGTGTGAAAACATCTATGAATCAACCACACCTGAGACACGAGTGGGGTCCTCTTAAAAGGGGGGATTGTTATTTTTCCAGTTATATAGGTCTGAAGAGGAGAAAGGCCAATACTGGTAGGCTTGCAATTTTTCCCCATGGCCATCATCAATCATTGGCACATAGGGACGGATGGGGAGCATCACGGGAGTTCCAGGGTTTTCAATCTTTCATTGATGGTGAGATCCTTTAGCCGGGCCAGGTTCCTCCAGGGGAGGAGGGGCTGTGTGTGCCGCGGGGGAGTTTTCTGGAGGGTGCTGGGCTGGCTTAGCTTCCTCCAATGGCGGAGAGCCTGAGTCAGCAGCAGGGGAATCACTTAAAGGGTGTTGGGGGTTGGGAGACCAGGGCAAGGGATAAGGAGAGGGATGAGAGTGCAGTAGAGTTAAATCTTGTGACTTAGGCAGAAAAGAGGGTGGAGGAGGAGGAGCAGCAGAGGGTTTGAGAGATCGTGGGGGAAGGATTAGGAGCGGGGGCAGGGGCAAAGAAAGGCTTCACCCATGGAGGAGATTTGCAGAGGTAATGCCGGGTTAAGATATATGGCTTTTGATCTGGATGGCTATGTGGCCCTTCCTGAAAGACAATATCTCTGACTTTTTAAATTAATGAGAAGTAGAAAAATCCTTCTAAGGGCCATCCGAATCCAAAGGTGGGCCACTCTGAGGCACAGAGAGTCTGCCAGGTCAAGCGGTTTACTGAAAAAGAAAGATTCTGAGCCCTTAAGCCGAATTTGGTCCAGTGATCAAGGGTCAGGGACAGAGGCATTGAAGTGCTCTTTTCCATAATGAAAAATGCACAAACAGTAAAAGCAATGACACATGACACAGACAAGACAAGACAATAAAGACAGGAAATGGACGTCCAACACTGAGACGAGGACTGAGTAGCCGGCAATACCTGATGGGCTGGCAATACCGAATCTGAAACAAAATATCACTGAGTTGAGGAGACTATTGTTCCTTGATTTTCAGAGTCCTCTGGGGTGTCCCTCAGGGTGGTGGCCTGAGGCTCTGTGACACATCTGTCAGCCACCGTGAGAGAGAGCTCACACTCTTCATTGACAGCCATTTTGCCAAGCTCTAACCTGAAACCTGACACCAGAAAGAGGCGCCTTACAAATCCCTTGAGGAGCCAGTTGGGGTCTCTCGTCCGCTGCTGCCAGAACTCGGTGGAACCTCCATATGTAAAGGTCGGATGAGTGTCAGGCGAAGAGACCTCTAAAAAACTGTCTCATGCAAAAGCAAAGGGTTTATTGGTGGCCAGCATGCTGGGGCTCAGAGCTCACTTCAATAGAGCAGAGAGTCCTGAGAACAGCTTAAACAGGGCTTATATACTTTCCTTGGGGAGGGCAGGGAGGGAAGTTAAGTATACAGAAAAACATGAAGAGACAACTACCTATTTTACTAACTTTTCACTAACGACTATACTTTGCCAGATTTCCTAATGTATCTATTGATATCTATTTTCCTACATATTTTTCCCAGTTCATCATTGTGGCTGACTCTTCACATGTGCTGACATTTACATTTACTCTATACCCGAAAAGCTATAGCTAAAGAACTTTTGGTGCAAATTCTATACTCACTCTCCTTTCTAAACTACCGACTATCTTCTTAATCTTACCGACTATCACTTTTTGACTGGAAGTTATCTTTGACAATCAATCATCCAAGGCACAAGGTCCAATGCAATTGTATATCGATGTACCTGAGACATCTGTGCAGAAAATAAATCAAAGCTAAGTATCACAATCAAGGTCCTAATACACTTCTGGGTTTTAAATCTTACATAGATTTCTGTTTTCATACTTATATTTTACCTATATATTCTTGTAATTATCGCAGGTCATCAATACCATTATTCATCCAGCTGAATGATTCCTAACCCAAATCAAACCTGTTATTAACCCTAACCATACACTGTTGCCTCAATCTAACTTTACAGAAGAGCAGGGACAGAGATGGTCTTACAATACAAAAATGTAGGATTCCTTCCAACTACTGAGAAACTCAAAGGTCCATGCAAAAAATGATCCCTGCAGAAGTTGTAGGCAGCTCTGTAGGAACTGAGAGAGCAAAAGTCATCTTTCATTGTAAAAAACTTGGTCAGGATGAAGGAATGTGTCTGAATCAGCCTCTGTCTTCTTAATTTAGAGAAGAAGGACCCAACCAGGCCTGTGTTGAGAGCTCTTCCTGGGTGCCTATGGTTGATATACCATTCTAAGTTGTGAAAGTGTCACAGGAAGTAGGGGCAGCCTCCATTTCATGGGACTCTTTGAAGCAACTGTTAGGACAACATGGTTGCCAAGGCAGTGACCTTTTTCACTTTCTGAAGGAAGTGACCTCACCTCACAACCTTGGTGACAGAACTCTCTGAACTTGGGATCCAGGAAGCCAGTCACCAAAATCCAGTCCCAGTCCCACTCCCAGGGGTCTCACTTGCTTGGATTTACCAAGGACAGATTTAGTCTTTCTTGGTACCTACTGATGTGAGGATGGCCAAATGCCAGAAAGCTCTGAAAAGTCACCTTTACTGAGAAAGCAGGTATTGGATCACCGCTGGCTCCTCAGTAGTTCAAAATGTTGACCAAAGAGACCAGATCTGAGACAGGACAGGCCATTTTGTGGGAATAAAATATGGTCCACAATTAGAGAAACTCTGGATAGTCACAGACCTACTTCGGGGAAGGAGGTGCCTTTGTGGGTGTGGGTGTGAGTTTGTGGATTTGTCTCATGTTCTCAGAATAGGTAGGAAAGTCGGTATGTTTGGTTTGGTGTAGACTGTTTCGAGTAAGTCGTTTGACAAGGCGAGTGTTTCTATGTCTGTGTATCCCACGGTGTCCATGGTTGTAGACATTAGAAAAGAGAATGCATCAATTGATATGTCCTGTCTAGTTGAAAGCTTCCCAGCATTCATCCTGCCCAATTTATGAATGGATTTCAGCTTGCCTTATCGATGGGCAACACTTGCTATCTTTCAAAGTTTCTGCTTTCTTCCTGAATTCTGGCCACTCTCCAGAATAGGCTCATGGTTTTGTGTCCAATATATGTACCACTTCCAAGCCCTGTGACATCGCCATGTACTGGATAGCTGAAGGGAATGGCGAGCATCTCAGAAAACTCAGGTATCAGTGTGATCAGGAGAGTCTCAGTGGAGAAACCCTGCTTTGGGCCTTTTAATTACCAATTGTTCTGCTGCCCTGAATGTCTGAAAGGTCTTTGCCTCAGGCCACCCCTTTTTGAAGCCTGAAAAAAAACTGTTTTCACATGGAAATGAATGGGCATCACCTGAGGCTTTTTGCTTAATTCCTTTGGAAAGGATGTGTCTGAATCAGCCTTTTGGCCCTGTGTGAGGCTTAGGCTTAGATTCTCAGCACCTGATGGATCTAAAGAACGATCCCATGTGTGCATACAAAATCAAAATAGCCAAAAGAGCAGTCATTCTGGATGAAGTCTCTCCCCTTCCTTTGTGAGGTTCTAGACCTACATCAAGTTAGAATAGGAATGCATTGGGTCAAATAATTTCTTCAAAGCCCTGCAGAGGCTAGCCCGTAGAAGCTTGGGTTTCCTCATGTCTCCAATTCAGACAAAGAATCTAAACCCCACAGTCAGTAGTCCTCAAATTGGAGAAGCAGAGAAGTATTAACAGCAGGCCTATGTGATCACACCAGGTTCACAGGAAGGGTGTCCAAGCCACCCTGTTTTTAGGCACATTAGGGGCAAGGGAGATTATTTTGGAGACTGTCTTGGTCTGCACCCCTCATAGAAACATTCAACCAGAGGTTATGAAGAGTGTTTATATGAAAGATTATGAGGGCCATGTGGGAGTGTGTTGGTTTTAATTGTGGTCATTTGTGTGGTGGTTGGAAGAGATGACTGGGTCCACCTTGACATGAACTCTGGTGTGATTCCCCTAAGAGACTGAGTTCTGGAACTGACCTCAGAGATGTATTGCCATGAATTGTGTTGGGATGTTATGAGTTCACGCATGAGAGTCGTCCTTGGAAACTGAGATGTATGCCCAGGTTGTATTTCCACAAAGCACTGGGAATCACAGCCAAGATATCACATGATTTTATTCTGAAAGACTTGGCAGCCATAGTTGAGAGTCAAAACACACATGGACCTCACATTGTAGACCTCAATGGGCCTGGATTCACGTGACCATTTAGCCAATCTTTGGGAAGCCTTGCCTGTGAGAATTCTCCATAGCTTTCATTGACATGAGCTTCCTCAAAATTTAATGGTTCTGGATTGATTTGAAACGTACAGTGCCTCCAACTTCATCTTTCAAAAATGGTTAGATAAATACCAAGAAATTTTTGAAATTCCCATGACCAGGTGGCACTGGAGAACCTTTGGATGTCCTGTTGCTGATCATGAGTATACCAGACAGTGCCTTGATTGACTGAGTTTCATGAAAATGGTGTAGAACAGAGATGCCAATAAATTGGAGCCTGCTGAGTACTTGGCCTAGAGCAGTAGTGGGCAGGTGTGTGATAAAACATTTGTGGTGGGGCCATGTGGATCTGCCATTAGCTTCCAAATGTCTTGTGACTGACATGGTGCAGCAAGCAGTCCCTTCTATGTAAAGGCATCTTGTAATATTGAGAAGTTTCAGGGAAAGTTTCAGAATTAAGTTGCTATGGTCAATGGGGAAAGCTATGTGGGATAGAAGCATGGTTGGTGCATTGTCCTGCAGAAACTGACCCACCACACGTGACAGAACTCCCTCCAGCACTGTGTCCGAGTTGACCTCTTTGTATTTTGTGAAGCAAATACCAAACTCCCAGTGAAGCCGCAAGAAACACCATGAAAACTTTAGGATCACAAAATGGCTTCACAGTCCACACGGGGAGACACTTAGACCCCAGGGGCCACAGTTTAGCTACAAACAGCAAATTCAGCACTGCTGCTCATGTTCAGTGGAAAATAATAAACCATGTCCTCCAGATCACATAGATGCAGACCCACCTTTATTGGTCTCACTAGAAACGAAGCTAAAGCACTTGACAACAACATATGTTTCAAGTGCCCAACCTCAGAGGCAGTTCCACAAGAAGTCTTTAGGCCAGAAGAGCTCCAGTTTGTGGAGTGTTTACCCTGTCCCTTACTTTTGGAAACTCCTTAGCATACTCTATTTCAAATATGTATTCACAGATTTTCTAACTCTTCTCCTCTAATTTTGTCTTACTTGGGGACTAGGTAATGTCAAGCCATTGTTCTGGATGACAGTGGGAACAATTTTTTGTAGCACATATTTGTATACACATTGGATTCATTTTATAATTTTCCAGTCAAAATAGTGAATCCCTCACACTAACCCCTATGCTACTAAACTCTGACTAGAATAATAACCCAAACAGAATTGAAATACAAGCAGTTCAGAGGAGGCATCGTGTATAGTTGGACTTGCCTTTTGCATTATATAGGGTAGGAGTTATGAATCTAGTCAATTATTTGGTTGAAAGAATTCTCCATGTTTTTTTAAAGTTAACAAATATGTGAATTCCTGTCTCCCTTTCTCTGTAGCCTATTTAGCACATGTAGTTTTATATGCACATATTTATTCATACCTGGTATCACACGTATATTTTTGGTGAGGTGGCTGACTTGGCATATAGAAATTGTGAGAAGATATCACTCCTTCTAAAAGCTGTTGGAACTGAGAATTCAACCTATGGGTGATCCTCCTATTTAAATAGCATTATACATAAATCCATGTTCAGTAAAATAAATATTTTTGAATCTGTGGATGATATGTATTTCATGATGAATTTCGATTGGCATATATAATGCTACTTTTTAATGTCTCTCTGTGTGTGTCTGTATATATATATATATATATATATATATATATATATATCCTCCAGATTTTTCAAAATATGAAATATATGTGTCTTATTATGCACTCCCAAATTTCATTCATATTCATGTATGTGGATTTATAATCTACTTTTCAAAAGATTATTCTCAGAAATATTCATCCACCTGAAATAACATTTTGGTTTACTAGTACTGAAAACTATCTTCAGTAAATGGTGCATAGAAATCCTAATATTTTGACATTGCAAGATGGCCATGAATAGAGTGCATCACACCCTTTGTACTGCGCAACTTCACATGTGAATAAGGAGTTAGAATGACTAAAAAGTACCTTGTTAGGATCTTACAGAAAAATGGGTGTGCCTGGAACCTAGAAGAATGATTTCCACCACCGAGGTCCTGTAATTGAGTCTCAAACAAGAGCCAACTATGCGACCGAAGATCTGGGGTGGCTGATCCGTGCGGCCCATGCCGTGGCTACAGACGGCGGGCCTCCACCGTGAAGCGACCAGCATGCAGGGAGAAACGTTGCTGCGGATTCTGTGGAATCCGGCTGGGTCACCCACCACTGAGCCTGGGGCTGAGTTCGGGATTTCAGATGGGGAAGAAAGTGTTACAGTTCTATCCCCCACAACCGAAACTCCACCGAGGAAACCAACGGCCACCATCTTGGAGAGCTGAAGTATCCACCACCACTCTCCGACAGATTGCAACAACAAAACAGGTGTGTGTTACTCAGCTTATCTCCCATACAGCAGGTAATTCGCAAAAATTCTCTCTTAGGCTTTCCGGGGGAGGGATTACCAGAGAAAGCCTTCATAAAGACGGGGGGAAAACTAGTGGCACCTGACCTTCAACTTCCCCTCCCATCACCGGTGAAAACAAAACTTTTCTAGCCAGCGCAATGGGTGGGGCAAGCGGAAAAAATCAAAACAATAGAGTGCCAGTGTTCCCAATAGACACCCTCCACAACCAAGGAACGGCAGGCAAAGAGTACAGTTTGAGCTGCCAAGAGGCATCACTCAGGGGAAATCTGGTGTCGCAGGGGAAATCAGGACTCACAGAGGAAACCAGGGGACCAGAGGACAGACACGCGTGACTAGGAGGCTGGAGAACGCCTGCCCACCAGCAACCAATCACCCGCTGGCTGCCTGCGCAATTGGGCAGCTAGATATCACCCGCCCGCCGGTGACAGCCCATTCGCTGATTGCACGACTGGATGGCTGGAGACCGCCCATCCGCCAGCGACCGGGAGGTGAAACCAACCAGAGACAGTCCAGTCCCACTCTCCCATTCAAACACCCCGGCAAGGAGCCTGGGGCCCGCCATAGCAGACAGGTGACATCACTGGAGCTCAGCTGTCGGAATTCCTTCCAAGTGGAATCCACTTTTGCAGGCATAGTCTACAAACACAAAAGAGAGACAACAGAGATATATAAAACCAAAACAAATCTATTGAAGAAAGCAGAAACACAGCAATCAAATTGAGCTGAAAAGTAACGTGAACATCATGAAAAAACAAGGGAAAAAAAGGTGTGCAAAAAATGCAGGACAACTAAATTCTAAAGGAGGACCGTGAAGCATCAGAAATAGGGATAGGGAAAAAACTCAAGGCATACCTAACTCAGATGGAAAGGAATATTAGAGAAGACATGAGGCAGCAAGTCCAAGCAATAAAAGTATATTTTGAAAATCAAATAAACAAACAAATTCAAATGGCAAAGAATGAGCTTTACCAGGAGATAGAGACATTAAAAAGAAATATCAAACAGTAATCCTAGAAATGCAGGAAAGTATAAACCAAATTAAAAACTCAAACGAAGAGTATTACAAATAGACTAGATCAAGTAGAAGTTACAACGTCAGATAATGAAGACAAAGTTTATCAACTTCAAAAGAATAGAGTAAACACAGAAAAGATGCTTAAATCCCATGAGCAATCTATTCAAGAGATATGGGATGTCATAAAAAAAACAAATTTGAGAGTCATCGGGATAGAAAAAGGCATAGAGATTCAAACCAAAGGAATGGACAACATATTAAATGAAATAATTCTAGAAAATTTCCCAGAGATGAAAGATGGAATGGATTGCCAAATCCTGGAAGCCTACAGGACCCCAAGCATTCAAAACCATAATAGACCAACTCCAAGACAAATATTTATGAAGATAGCCAGAACAAGGACATACAGAACAAAGAGAGAATATTAAAAGCTACGAGAGAAAGTAGGCAGGTTACATTCAGGGGTAAACCAATTAAGTTAACGACTGATTTTTTTCATCACAAACTTTGAAAGCAAGAAGATCCTGGAACAAAGTATTTCAAACGCTCAAAAATAATGGATTCCAACCAAGAATACTGTATCCAGCAAAATTAAGCTTCAGATTTGACAATGAAATTTAAGTCTTTCACGATAAACAAAAGCTAAAAGAATTCACAGCCAGAACACCAGCAGTGCAAAGCATTTTGAGCAAAATACTACAAGAAGAGGATTTGAAAAGTAATGCCTGAAACTAGCAGCAGGAGGTATCTCAGTAAAGGGAGAGGAAAATAACCAAAAAGTAAAAACTAACCAAAATAAATAAATAAATGAATAAATAAATAAATAAATAAACAAACAAACAAACATGACTGGAAGTAGAAATCATATTTCAATTGTAACCTTAAATGTTAATAGCCTAAACTCACCAATCAAGAGACATAAGCTAGTAACCTTGATCAAAAAAAAAAAAATCCAACAATATGCTGCCTTCAGGAGACTCATATGATAGGTAAAGACATACAGAGGCTGAAATTAAAAGTTTGGGAAAAATCATACCACTCACATGACCCTCGGAAGCAAGCAGGAGTGGCCATACTCATATCGAATAAAATCAACTTCAAACCTACGTTAATCAAAAGGGATAAAGAAGGACACTATATACTGTTAAAAGGAACCTTGCACCAACAATGCATAACCATTATCAATTTGTATGCACCAAACAATTGAGCTGCAACACTCATAAAACAAACTCGCCTCAAGTTCAAGAGTCAAATAAACTACAACACAATAATTATGGGTGACTTCAACACACCGCTCTAGCCATTAGACAGATCCTCTAGACAAAAACTGAATAAAGAAACTATAGAATTCAACAGCAAAATCAGTAACCTAGACTTCACCAACATATATAGAATATATCAACCATCAAAAAGTGGATACACGTTCTTCTCAGCAGCACATGGATCCTACTCAAAGATAGACCATATATTATGCCATAGGGCAATTCTTAGTAAATATAAAGTCGTGGAGATAATACCATGCAGAATATCTGATCATAATGGAATGAATCTGGAAATCAATGATAAAAGAAGGAAGGAAAAATCCTACATCACATGGAAAATGAACAACATGCTACTGAATGATCAATGGTTTACAGAAGACATAAAGGAGGAGATAAAAAAATTCATAGAGACAAATGACAATACAGACACAACATACTGGAATCTATGGGACACAATGAAAGCAGTTTTAAGAGGGAAATTCATTTCTTGGAGTTCTTTCCTCAAAAAAAAAAAATCAGCAAATAAATGAACTCACACTACGCCTCAAAAACCTAGAAATGGAAGAGCAAAACAACAGCAAATGTAGTAGAAGACAAGAAATAATTAAAATTAGAGCAGAAATCAACGAAATTGAAACAAAAAAAAAATTGAAAATATTGATAAAACTAAAAGTTGGTTCTTTGAAAAAATAAATAAGATCTGCAGGCCCTTAGCCATGCTAAGGAAGAGAAGAAAAGAGAGAGCAGGCCCTTAGCCATGCTAAGGAAGAGAAGAAAAGAGAGAACTCAAAATACTAACATACGGGATAAAAAAGGCAATATCACAACAGACACTACAGAAATAAGAAGATAATTAGAAAGTGTATGGAAACCCTATGTTCCAATAAAATAGATGATAGTGAAGATATCAATAAATTCTTAAGTCATGCGATCTGCCCAGATTGAGTCAGGAAGACACACACAATTTAAACAGACCAATAACAAAGGAAGAAATAGAAGAAGCCATCAAAATACTACCAACCAAAAAAAGCCATGGACCGAATGGGTATACAGCAGAGATCTACAAAACCTTCAAAAAGGAATTAATACCAATACTTTCCAAGCTATTTCAAGAAATAGAAAAATAAGGAACTCTTCCAAATTCATTCTATGAGGCCAATATCACCCTGATCCCAAAACCAGACAAAGACACTTCAAAGAAAGAAAACTACAGACCAATATCTCTAATAAACTTGGATGCAAAAATTCTCAATAAAATCTTGGTGAATCGAATACAAAAGCATATCAAAAAAATTATGCACCATGATCATGTAGGATTCATCCCTGGATGCAAGGCTGGTTCATTATACGGAAATCAATAAATGCTATTCACCACATCAATAGACTTAAAGACAACAACCATATGATCGTATCGATAGATTCAGAAAAAACATTCGACAAAGTTCAGCATCCCTTTATGTTGAAAACACTAGAAAAACTAGGGATAACAGGAACTTACCTCAAGATTGTAAAAGCTATATATGCTAAACCTCAGGCTGGCATCATCCTAAATTGAGAAAAGCTGAAGGCATTCCCTCTAAAATCTGGAACAAGAGGGATGCCCTCTATCACCACTTCTATTTAATTCAGTTCTTGAAATACTAGGCATAGCAATTAGACAGACAAAAGAAATTAAAGGCATAAAACTAGGAAAAGAAGAACTTAAATTATCGCTATTTGCGGATGACATGATAATATATTTAACAGACCCAAAAGGGTCTACAGAGGAACTGCTAGAGTTAATAAATAAATTCAGCAAAGTGGCAAGATATACAATCAACACGCATAAATCAAAGGCATTCCTGTATATCAGCAGCAAAACTTCTGAAATGGAAATGAGGAAAACCACTCCATTCAAAATATCCTCAAAGAAAATAAGATAATTGGAAAAACAATTATATAGTTGGGAATCAACCTAACAAAAGAGGTGAAAGATTTATAAATGAAAACTACAGAAACATAAAGAGATAGAAGAAGATCTTAGAATATGGAAAAATATACCCAATTCATGGATAGGCAGAACTAGCATCATCAAAATGGCGATATTACCCAAATTCTCTACAGGTTTAAATTGATGCCAATCAAAATCCCAACGACATTTCTTGTAGAAAAGATAAAGCAATCATGAAATTCATATGGAAAAACAAAAGACCCAGAATAGCAACAGCAATTCTAAGCAGGATGTTTGAATCTGGAGGTATAGCGATACCAGACTTCAAACTGTACTACAAAGCAATAGTAACAAAAACAGCATGGTACTGGTACAAAAACAGGCAGGTGGACCAATGGTACAGAATAGAGGACACAGAAACCATTCCACAAAATTACAACTTTCTTATATTTGATAAAAGGGGCTAAAAACCTGCAATATACGAAGGACAAATGGTGCTAGAAAAATTGGAAATCGATATGCAACAAAATGACACTGAATCCCTTTCTCTCGCCAAGCAAGGAAGTTAACTCAAGATGGATCAAGGAGCTAGATATCAAATCAGAGACACTGCATCTGATACAAGAAAAAGTTGGCTACGATCTACATACTGTGGGATCGGGCTCCAAATTCCTTAATAGGACACCCATAGCCCAAGAGTTCATAACAAGAATAAATTAATGGGACTTACTTAAACTAAAAGTTTTTTTTTTTTTTTCTCAGCAAGAGAAACAATAAGAGAGGTAAATAGAGAACCTACATCCTGGGAACAAATTTTTACCCCTCTCACTTCAGATAAAGCCCTAATATCCAAAATATACAAAGAACTCAAAAAATTAAAAAGTAAGGTAACAAATAACCCAATCAACAAATGGGCCAAGGACCTGAACAGACACTTCACAGAGGAGGACATACAATCAATCAACAAGTACATGAAAAAATGCTCACAATCTCTAGCAGTCAGAGAAATGCAAATCAAAACCACCCTAGGATACCATCTCACTCCAGTAAGATCGGCAGCCATTAGGAAGTCAAACAACAGTAAGTGTTGGCGAGGATGTGGGGAAAAGGGGACACTTGTACACTGCTGGTGGGACTGCAAATTGGTGCAGCCAATTTGGAAAGCAGTATGGAGATTCCTGGGAAAGCTGGGAATGGATCCACCATTTGACCAAGCTATCACACTTCTTGGACTATTCCCTGAGGATCTTAAAACAGCGTACTATTGGGATACTGCCACATCAATGATCATAGCGGGACAATTCACAACAGCTAGACTGTGGAACCAACTTAGATGCCCTTCAATAGATGAATGGATTAAAAAAAAATGTGGAATCTACACACAATGGAGTATTACGCAGCACTAAAAAATTACAAAATCATAGAATTTGCAGTGAAATGTATGGCATTAGAGCAGAATATGCTAAGCAAAGCTAGCCAATCCTTAAAAAAACAAATGCCAAATGTCTTCTTTGATATAAAGAGAGCAACTAAGAACAGAAAGGGAGGAAGAGCATGAGGAAAAGATTAACATTATACAAAGACGTGTGGGGGGAGAGAAAGGGAGAGAGAAGAGAAAGCATATGGAAATGGTAGAATACCCTCAATGATACACAAAATTACACATAATAGGTTGTGAGGGGAAATGGGGCGGAAATAATGGAGAGAATTAAACAACAGCACATGAGGTAGAGAGGGAAGATGGGAGGGCAGGGGAGGGGGGATAGTAGGGGATAGGAAAGGTAGAAGAATACAACAGTCACTAATATGCCATTATGTAAAAATGTGAATGTGTAAGCAATGCGTTTCTGCAATTCTTATTTGGGCAAAAAATGGGAGTTCATAAACCAAATGAGAAAAATGTATCAAAGATGATATATCATGAGCTTTGTAATGTTTTGAACAACCAATAAAAATAAATAAATAAATAAAGGTTTAAAATTGAGTGGGAAGAAATCAGCTAAAAAAGGGTTGAGATGCATTCATTTTGCTAAGCAGAAACTTTGTTTTGTGTAGTTGTAACTATCACAAATTTATTTTACCAGAAATTTGGCTTTTGAAAATGCACATAAAATGAGATTAAAGGATAATTCACCTACCTTCATGAAAAATTCATAGCATTTCCTATATTTTTCATATTTCATTTTTTTAGTTAATATTTTGTCATGGACCATGTCTAGCCTTAGGCTATTCTTCCAGAATACTACCTCATCTGACAAGTTCGTACAATGTATTGGATTTTTCTTTTCATCTTTTATTTAATTGTTTCTAGCTAATAATGTGTATTTCTTCTTATCTTTATTTGGACATACATACCCAACTATATCTTTGCATTTTATGTTTTACTGCAGAAGAGACTCATCAAAAGCTCTTTGTTATATGTATTAACAATCAAACATTCAGAGAAGGCAATTATTCTTAATTTTGCATGAAAATAACTTTGTACCATTTTTCTTATAAAGATTTAGAATTATTAATAATGTCCCTGCTGTAATAAGTAACTACTTACAAGAAGAATTAAACAATTGACTTTATATCAATTATGAATATGAAAAGTACTAAAATAAATATTTGGCAATTAATACACAATTGATAGAAATAGAAATCTCGAGAAAGCCATTTAAATTGTCAGTGCATATGGTCCTTAAATAATAGGTTTTTTTAAAAAAATTTTTCTCTAATTCATAAGATATATTATGCCATATTATAGCTTAATGTGATATAAAACCTTAAATTATCACAATGATAATAATAATCCATTGTTCCTTCCTCTACATTCTGTGGCATGCTAGTACTAAAATAAATTGTATTATAACACCAAAAAAAAAAGCCAAATCATAATATTTCTACAGTAACTGACACGAGTTTAACATCAATGCAAGTAGATTAGATTCCTATGGGACATGATGTGCATTTTGACGTTCATTTTTATTCAACACTGGAACATTACTATTTCTTCAGTTTATGCACATCAGAGGATATATAAATATTTCATCCACAATTTAGCAAATTTATACGCATTTGTTTAACTTCAAATCACTTCCTGCTTCAGAACCCATGTATTCCTCCATGTTTCTTGACTGCTCTTTTCATGAGACTTCTTTCCAAACACATTATTTTCGATTTCCTTTATCATATTTGAAGCAAAACACCCGTCATGATAAACCATAACCCTAATATTACCTTTAAATGTATAAGTGGTTGGAAAGAATGATTGTATATCAATATAAGATTTCTTACTTAGTTACAGATATCAATTCAATCCATTATTTAAAGTGGAACCAGTTATATTATTTATTCACAGTATGGTCTATTCATGTATTATCTCTATATTCATAGACACAGGGTACACCTCTTTGTACCCCCAATACTAATTTATACGTCTTCAAAATATTGCTCCCAGAAATGGTGGAACAAATACATGTAACCTGATCTACATATACATTTTATCACAGTAATATTCTGAACAGAAAAAGCAAAGTTCTCACTTATGATTGTACCATACCTAAATGGAAAGTGATCCTGGATTACTAAAAACATCCATGTCCAGGTTGCCTAATGATCTCAAATGAAAATCCTATTGGTGACTACATATTTATTTCTTCCAAAGATTATATATTCAAACTCAACCCTTTGAATACGTCTAAAGCTGTCACTCACTTTACACTTTGAATGATTTTGTAATGTGTCTATTGATATCTGCTTTCCTACATATTTTCCCCAGTTCATCATTGTGACTGAATCTTCACATGTGCTATCACTAACATTCACTCTCTAACCGAAACCCTATTGCTATAAAACTTTGGTCCAAATCCTATATTCACTCTTCTTCCTAAACCTACCTACTGTCTTCCTAATCCTATCGACTATCCCTTTTTGACTGGATGTTCTCTTCTACATTCAATCATCCAAGGTACAAGGTCCTATGCCATTGTATATCGATTTATCTGAGACATCTGTGCAGAACGTAATTCAATGCTAAGTATCCCAATCAAGAACCCAATGACCTTCTGGGCTTCAAATCTTACTTAGATTTCTCTTTTCGTTCATATATTTCACCTCTATATTCTTATAAATATCACAGGTTCCCAATACCATTGTTCATCGAGCAGAATGGTTCCTAATCAAAATTGAAAATGTTATTAACACTAACCATACACTGTTCCCTCAATCTAACTTTACAGAAAAGCAATGACAGTGTTGGTCTTACAATACAGGAATGTATGGGATCTTCCACCTGATGAGAACCTCAAAGGTATGTGCAGAAATGATTCCTGGAGAAGATGTAGGCAGCTATGAAGGACCTGAGAGAGCAAAAGTCATCTTCCATTGAAAACAACCTGGTAGGATGAAGTTTGGTGTCTGAATCAGCCTCTGTCTTCTTAATGTAGAGGAGACGGACCAAACCAGGCCTTTTGGAGAGCTGTTCCTGAGAGCCTATGGATTATATCCCATTCTAACTTATGAAAGGGTCACAGGAAGTAGGGGCAGCCTCCATCTAAAGGGACCATAAGAAGCAACTGCTAAAACAAAGTAGTTGCCAAGGCAGTGACCTCATTCAGTTCCTGAAGGAAGTGACCTCACCTCACTTCCTTGGTGTTGGAACTCTCTGAACTTGGGATCCAGGAAGCCAGGCACCCCGAGCCAGTCCCAGTCCCAGTCCCAGTTGTCTCACTTGTTTGGATTTACCAAGGAGAGGGTCAGTCTTTCTTGGTACCTACTGATTTGAAGATGTCCAAATGCCAGAAGAGCTCTGAAGAGGGGCCTTTCCTGAGAAAGAAGGTAGTGGCTCACCACTGGTTCCTGTCAACTTCACAGAGTTGACCAAGGAGACCAGATCTGAGACAAGACAGGCCATTTCGGAGGAACATAGTATGGCCCAGCAGTCAGAGAACACTCCGAATAGTCACAGACCTACTTGGGGGAAGGAGGTGCCTTTGTGGGTGTGGTTGTGGGTTTGTGATTTGGTCTCATGTTCTGAGAATAAGTTTTTTCAGATATCAGCTCCGGAGCCTGTGAGTGTCTAGTGCACTCGGGTCCCTGGGTAAGGGTCTCGAAATAACCAGGACACAGGGGATGCAGAGCAAAGGCAGCAATTGCAACTGCATGCTGCGGTTTATTCCCAAGCTACTTATATATTAGTTGCAATCAAGATAAGTATTTACAAGGCACACATCACCCCTCTTTACCCGGATTCTGCTCCTCATAAACATGATGTAATGTATAAACTATTCTTTATGAGAACTCTAGATAATCTTTATAAGCTGTACTGTTGATATTAACTTTTATTTCCAAAATACAATCTCTATTTTAATTAGATGTTTTGAGAACATTCAATACAAAGCTAAACACGCCAAGAGTCACTTCCTTATAGTCCAAACATGCAGAACTTGTGGCTTGAGATAAGGGGAAGGGAACTTTTTCCTCCTCCTAGTTCTGGCCTGCCAGAACTAGCCTTCATCCCAGACACTGTCCTTACATGACATTTTGGACTCAAGGGGTCTCTTTAGCCATTTAAACTCCATCAGGAGCCCAGGAATTAATTCTCATTGGGGCTAAGGTTCCCCACCAGTGAGATTTGAAATTGGCGCTGGCTGCAGAGTTAACAAGGGCAGGGACTTTTAACGCCACTGCAGAAAAGAAGAAGGTACGAAGAAGAAGTCCTTAGGTGCCATGTTGGGGTTTTTCTCTGGGGTATGGCTGCCATTTATACTTTTCCTAACATTCCTCCCTTTTTGTTTTCTTAGAAAGTGGGGCATTGTTTGTCATTTCTGGCTGCTGCCTGCTGTGTGGGGGTGCTGTGGGGCCTAGAAAGGGAAGTGGACAAATGCTCGGGGGCCAGGTCTGGGGATATCATGGCAGCCAGAAATAAAAGCCAGTGGTATAGATAGCTACTTCAGTAGGGGTAAAGTCTATGAAAGTTCCCTGATGCCACAAGTTGTCGATGGCATGAAACCAGTCCTGGATGGAGGAGATTGTTGGTATCAGCTACTGGTCCTGTAACAGAGACTCTAGGAAATACTGGAAGCGTTGCCTGGTCATGGCGTCACCAGCACTTGAAGAAGATCAGAGCGAATAAAAACAGAATGAAGATAAAAATTAAAGCAAAGGTCAATTTTTGGCAGAAGTTCCATGTTGGGGGACTGACATAGAAGAGGCCAAGGGCCATGAGGAAGCTTAGAAGGTCATAAAGACTCATGAATCCAGGATGGCAGCTTGAGAGGTTCTCCAAGCTCGTTGCCTCCCGCTGTCTGATGTACGTTGCATTCCATCGTGCCTGGTAGTGAGCTTCATCACTGAGTGAACTGTTCTCTTGGAGATGTTAGGGGTTCATCGGTCATCAGAGGATGGTAGTGCCTAAGCAAAAGCTGGTTGAAATTTTGATTAGAAATTTTTTGCAGTTGGGTTTGAAGGAACTTCATTATGCATGGCAAGAGAGCAAAAAAAGGGAGCATCCCAATAAGGGGCCCCAAGATAGGTAGTAAGTACATGGCAAGATAGGATTGGAAGAACCCTGTTAAGGGATTGGAGGAGCTAGGTTTGAGCAATTTGGTCAATAATTTCTGCAATTTAACAACATTTTTTTCTATCAGCCCAGATTCATTAACATAAGAGCAACATTCCTCTCTGAGGAATAGGCATGTACCCACTTTTTCTGCAGTGAGAAGATCAATTGCCCTTTGGTTCTGTAAAGCCACTTGTGCCAATGAAGTAACCTGGCGCTGCAAGGAGCCCAGAGACTCAGCAGTGGTATCGAGTGCTTCCTGCAGTTTTTGTTGCAGGTCTTTGAATGCCCATAGAGCATGACCTATAGCTCCACCAGAGAATCCGAGACCCGCCACTGAGGTTGTTAAAGTGAGGCCTACCAGAACCGGCAGAAAGACTGCCCTACGGGTTCAGGAAGGTAGGGCCAACTGTCGGAATTCGGTGGGAGTATACAAAGACAGCTGAGGAACTACAGTAACCAAGAAACAGGTGCCAGAGACATTGATCGTTGAGGTACTTAAAGACCCATTACACCAGAGGAAATGTCCAGGTTGCATAAATGCAGGGCTCGATTGGGTGCTTAAGCTCAAGGAACAAATGGGTAAAGGATTCATTATTGGCAGGTGGAAACAGATGAAAGCAAATAAAGTATTGGTGAAATAACTTTCCCACAGTGGGATACGTGTCACATGTAGGGGTTGTCCTTTCTTAGAGAAATTGTAGGTTTTTGCTGAAATATTTCCTGCCGCTAATGGGACTAAGTGAAGCACAGAGAAAGCACTGAGAAGGAGGCACAAAAAGAGGGGTGGAGTTTAATAATCGAAGAGATTGGTGTAACAAATTGAGCCATGTGTCAGGGGGACCTGAGGGGGTTGAAGGGTCTGAATCCTTTGTGGATGAGCTATGGATAAGATCTAAAAGTTTTGATTCTGACTCCTTAATGTGTTCAACTACCTGGATGGTTGCCTTAGGTGGCATAATCAGGGTGCGGCCAACTGTCATCCACCCTGTGGGTCTGGCTGAGGTTGTCCGAGCATAGACAGCAAACTCAACATAGTCCCAACGTTTGGCCTTGGGGTCAGGTATATCTAAAGTATACCATCCATTGTTATCAGATAAAGAGACTTTATCCCACTTTAGGTAACTAGAAGTCCACACTTTAGGGTAACAAAGTGAGTGGTAAGAATAGCTACCATGTTCATCATGGAACCTGTATGACCAATAGGGGCACCCATTATATATCTCAGGCCACCAATGACAATAGTCTTTTGTTTGATCAAAAAGGAAGCAAATGAAAAGCCAGTTCCAGCTACCAGGGACGAAGGTCCTTGAAGGTGACAATTTTAGGGAAATAGAGGTGCAGTTGTGGATGAAGCAAGTAGTTGCATCCACTGCACGGACCTTCTACATGCCATGTTCTGAGTATCGTTCCTGAAGAGTGAATAAATACATGGTAGGAGAGGAGGGTAAAGACCAGTCCCGATAGAGCACAGAAAATAAGCAGAGCACAAAAAACAAGCAGTTACAGAAGATTAGGGTGTTGAGAGAGCCCATTGTGACTTTTTTAAGAGGAATTGGGCTGCATGGAACACCGTGTGAGCCGCAACTTAAATGGGTGAGATGAGTGTGGAGAGCAGGAGTTAATGGGAGGTTCAGGAGGTGATTCTTGGAGTTCCTCTGGGTTGGTCCTGTCGTCAGCAGGTGGGGCCTCCTGGTGATATGGCTTCAACCTAGAAATGTGAATCCAGGGAGTTAGATGGTTGTCTGGTAAGGAGAGTTTGGCGGCAGTGGGGGTACAGAGAATGACAGGATAGGGGCCTTCCCATTTTGGGGCAAGAGTCCCTTTCTCCTCTGGGGTATTATAATATACTAGACTCCCAGGTGTTAAGGGAGGAGTGTTTGGAGAGGACACTGGGTCCGGATGAAGCCAGTCCTGATATTTCCAGAGTTCCGAGTGGAGATGATACAAAAGAGGCAAAGACAAATCTCGGGTGAGAGGTCCTTGTGAAATGACCAACCCAGGGGGTATAAGAGGTCTTCCATATATTATCTCAAAGGGAGACAGTAAAGATGGTTTTTAGGGAGAGCTCTGATTCGAAGCAAATCCAAGGGAAGGAGTTTGACCCAGTCTAAGTTTAATTCCATTGTCATTTTGGTAAGGACTTCCTTTAGAGTACAATTTACCCTTTCCACTTTCCCTGAAGCTTGTGGATAATATGGACAGTGGAAATGCCACTTGAAGGAGAGGGCTTGAGAGACCTTTTGTGTGATTCTAGAAATAAACTCAGGGCCATTGTCATATTGTAGAGAAGTGGGCATACCAAACCTGGGGATGATGTCTGTCAGTAAGATTAAAGCTACAGTGGAAGCCGTTTTATTGGAAGTGGGAAATGCCTCAATCCAACCAGAGAAAGTGTCCACAAAGACAAGGAGGTATTTAGTGCGCCATACTGTGAGCATGTTGGTGAAGTCTACCTGCCAGTCAGCAGTGGGAATGTGTCCCCGGGCTTGGTGGGAAGGAAAAGGTTTGGGCCTTAAAGGAGTATAAGTGTTGGTCCACTGACAGATCTGACAATTAGAGGCTATATTCTGTAGCATGGCTTTGTCAGAGAGGGTGAGCGAGAAGAAGCTCTGTAAAAAGAGGGTCAAAGACTGAGAATTGGAAAGGAATAGAGTATGAAGGAACTTGAAGAGATCCTTGTTCTTACTGGAAGAAGTAGGGGCTTCAGATGAGCTGTGTAAAGTGGCCATTATATGTCCCCCAGGGGGTCCATCATTGGAAGTGGTAGCAGCCATTTGTTCCGCCTGGTCAGCTTTGGCATTGCCCTCAGTGATAAGAGAGACGTCCTTCTAATTAGACCTACAATGGACAACTCCCACCTGGGTGGGTAAGTGGGAGGCCTTTATCAGATTGGTTATAAGAGCCGAATTAGTGATCACATTACCTTTGGTGGTAAGTAGGCCTCGCTCCTTTCATATTGCAGCATGGGATAAGATATGGAAGACATATTTTGAATCAGTATAAAGGGTTAGGGATTTTCCTTGTGCTAGAAGGCAGGCACGAGTGGCTACTATAAGTTCAGACTGCTGGTTGGTAGTTCCTGAAGGCAGAGCTTTGGCCTCTATAATCTCAGTGGCTGAAACTACAGTGTATCCAAAGTAATGAGTGCAATTCTGCCTAAAGGAACTGCCATCAGTAAACCAGATAAGGTCAGGCTTGGCTAGTAGTCTCTCAGAAATGGAAGAATGACAGGGGAGGAAATCATCTAAGGTTTCCAACCAATTATGAGTTGGTGTGTTAGACGTGGGAGTCATTGAGAGCAGTGAGGCAGGGTTCTGTGCAGAGCAGGGGAGGAAAGTAATGTTAGGGTTTTCCAGAAAGGAAGTGAGGAGTGACAGAACTCTGGATGGAGGAAGGGTTTGAAAGCCCTTATAAGCTAAAAGATCCTTCAAGTGATGTGGGGAGTGGATAGTTAAAGGGGCCCCAAATGTAAGCTTAGAGGCTTCTTTGTGTAAAATTTGTCCAGCAGCCAGAGCTCTTAAGCAAGGGGCCCACTCACGGATGGTAGGGTCAATTTGCTTGGACAAATATGCCACAGGTGCAAATGTAGGCCCATAGTTTTGACCTAAGACCCCAAGTTCTTGCCTCCCTTTTTCATGGACATATACATGAAATGGTCTTGAAAGATCAGGAAGGTGAAGGGCAAGTGCCTTTAAGACAAGTTGCTGAAGCCTGCACAAGTGGTAGTTTGGGGAGGAGGCAAGAGATTCACTAGGGGGTCCCTTTGCTAGTTCATACAGGATTTGTATAGAAGAGAATAATTTGGGATCCAGACCCTAAAATAACCTGCTAGTCCTAGGAATAATAGTATTTTGGCTTTTGTATGGGGCACTGGAAGATCAGAGAGGAGTTGCCTCCTATCCAGTGTTATTTCCTTTTTTCTGGGTGTAAGGCAAAAACCAAGAAAGGTGACAGAAGACTGGGAAACCTGGGCCTTGTGGGGAGACTTCCTATTTCCCTTGTCTGCTAGGAAATTAAGAAGCTGTGCAGTGTGGGATTGAGAGTGTTCCCAGAGGGACTACATAGAAGAAGATCATCGACATATTGAAGGAGAGTAGAGTCAGGACAGGTCGGGTGAAAGGATGTGAGGTCCTGGGCAAGAACTTGGCCAAAGAGATGGGTGCTATCCCTGAATCCCTGTGGGAGGACAGTCCAGGTAAGCTGATGAGAATGGCGGGTGTGAGAGTCAGTGCAAGTAAAAGCAAAGATATCCTGAGATTCTGAGAACAAGGGAATAGAAAAGAATGCATGTTTCAAATTTAGAACCAAGAAGTGGGTAGTAGTGGCAGGGATCTGAGAGAGGAGGGTGTAAGGGTTGGACACTAGCGGGTGGATGGGGACCACAGAGGAGTAGACAAGGGGAAGGTCTAGAACCAGCCTGTAGGACACGTTAGGTTTCTTAACTGCCAGAATGGGGGTGTTGAAAAGAGAGTGTGTAGGCCTAAGATACCCCTTTAATTATAAATCCTGGATGATGGCTTCTAATCCGAGGAAGGCTGTGGTTGTGAGTGGATATCATGGTTGACTAATATATCTTGAAGGCTCCAGTAAGACAATATGAATAGGACTGCATTTAGCCATAAAGGGTGTAGTTGTGTCCCAAAACTCAGGGTTAACTGGTTTAGATAGTCGTGGGAGAGTGCATGGAGGAGGTGTATCTGCCCCTAGGAACATCAGGAGGAAATGAGAGGTAGGAGAGGTGTGGGGTGATATGTGAATGGTGACTTTTAATAGTGAGAGTATGTCCCTTTCCAGAAGGGGAATGGGGCAATGGCTCATAACGAGAAAGGAGTGAGTGAAGGACAAAAGGGATTTTGAGGGAAAATATGTTTACCTCCTACCACGACAATAGGAGTTTTTGAGGGTGTGGTAGAACCCCAATACTCCCTCAAGACCGAAAAAGTGGCACCAGTATCCAAAAGGAAGGTAATGAAGCGTCCATCCACCAGGAAGGTGACCCTAGGTTCTTGATTCTTGATGGTAATAATCTGGAGGGAAGGCCCAGGGCTCCATCATTCCTCCTCTGCCAAGCCCAGGAGAGGCTGGGGTTGCCGGGTGGCTGACCAACCTCCCTTCCGGGTTGTTGGGCAGTCTTCCCCCCAGTGTCTCCTTTGATGGCATGTTGGGCAGGGGTTGTAGGGTGTTCTCGGCGAAGGACAATCCTTACCACATTTGAAGCAAGCTCCAGGGGGTGTCACATTGGGACGGCGTGGTGATGGCCTTCTCTGAATGACCTGGGCCAACATTTGGAATTTGGCATTTTCAGCTCTCTTCCTACGACATTCACTTTCATCCTCTCTACCATGAAAAACCTTTAAAGAGACAGCGAGGATTTCGGTCTGAGGAGTAGCAGGGCCCTGTTCAAGCTTTTTAAGCTTGGCTTTAATGTCAGAGTATTTTTGGGCCAGAACATATGTCATTAAGAGATGACGGCCATCAGGGGTTTCTGGGTCGAGTTATGTGCAGTGTTGAAGGGCCTTGGTTAGTCTATCCAGGAATTCTGAAGGTGTTTCCTCCTTCCTTTGAATGACCTCCTGCACCTTTTTAAAGTTAACAGCATTGTGGGTCGCCTTTTTCAGGCCCGCCAAGAGGCAGGATGTAAAAAGGTCATGAGTCTGTAAGCCTTCAGGGGTGTTGTAATCCCATAGGGTTCCTGCTCTGGGACAGCATGAGAGCCCGTGGGGGGGTCAGGATTGGTCCTATGATTTTCATCAGCATGGGCTTGGGCTAGCTCCCAGACCCATTGCCTTTCCTCGGGGAGAAGTGTATTGGCCAAGAGCATGTATATGGCATGATGAGTGAGGCTATATGCTTGCAGGACCCATTGAAACTCCCGAATGTAAGTGGTGGGTTTAGTGGTGATTGAGCCTAACTTGCTCTCTAGCTGAGTAATGTCTGACCTGGAGAAGGGCACGTGGACTCTGATGACACCCTCGGGACCAGCTACCTCACGAAGGGGTGCGATTGTCTTAGGGGTGGGAAGGAGTCCTTTAGACCTGGTAAAAGGAGGACTGAGAGAGGCAGGCGGAGGACAGGAAGGAGAGGGAGGGGAAGGGAGTGTCTCTTTGGAAGAGGAGGAAGTGGAGCAGGCAGAAGAGGACGGAGGGGAGGGGGATAAAATGGAAGGCTGAGGATCCATGGAATCAGGCAGAGGATGAGGAGGGTATTGCAAAAGAGAAGGGGCAGATGGGGCTGGGGAGAAGGTGGGGGTTCATCTGCTGGGTTGAATGAGGAAGAATCTGTGAAGTCAGAAGTAGAAGTAGGGAAAGAGAGGGGATTGCAAGCAAGGAGGACCTGACGGGGAGGGCAGGAGGAGCAGAGACAAGGTGCTGTGTGGGAAGGCTAATACCTTCAATGCAGGGAATCTCCCTCCACTTTTCCAGACGCTGGCAGTAGTTAAAAAGGTCCCAGGGGAGGTTTGGATCTATGGAGCCTTCTGGAGGCCAATGATTGCCATTATCCAGTGGATATGGAGGCCAATCTTGGGTACAGAATTTAATTAAAAGTTTGGGCTTGATGTCTGGTGTGAGGGAGAGTGTGGCCAGATTTTTTATTAAACATTTGAGAGGTGAGGCTTCAGGTACAGATGAAGAGGTGCCCATTGTCACAGGGAGAGATGGAAGAGAGAGAGAGAGAGAGAGAGAGAGAGAGAGAGAGAGAGAGAGAGAGAGAGAATAAGAGTAAGCAAGAGAGACAAAGAGAAAACCCGAGCTGGAACGGCTTCCAGGAAATTCAGGGCGAATGGGGGTCACGTGGGTGTCCCCAAAATGACCAGCTGTCGCGAGGAAATACAGAGGGTACTACCTGGTCGTCACCAGTGAAGTGCGATCTGGAAGACCCAATGGGTTTGGAGCCATGGGCAACCTGACGTCAGGAAAGTTTTCGAACGCAGCTGAAGAAGTCAGTAATGAAAACAGAACTCCAGCTCCAGCAGAATGCAGTTCTAGGACGGGAGTTCAGTTTTCCCTGAGCAGAGAGGCAGCTTCAGCCAGACACAGCAGCCCTGCAGGAAACAGCAAATCTAGCCGGCAGCAGCAGTGGCAGCAAAGGAGGAAAAACCACAGAGCCTCTAGTGTAAACTCAGAACCCTCATGCCCCAAAGGGAAACGGATCACTAGAGGGTCCACTGTGACCAGTAAAGGTCTTGATGGGAGGAATTCCCTCTACCCTACCGGGCGTCTAGAGTGTGCTGGACGATCAGGGTCACAAAACTAGCGGTAGCCCGAAGGAAGTTGGCGAGCCGGGGTCAGGGGAAGCTTACATACATCAGATCAGTGGTGAGTGCAGGAAGCCGGCGTCTGAAAAGAGCGGACCAGGACGGAGTGTCTGGGCGGAACGGGGGACGGGGCTCTTGTTGGAAAGAGCTCACCCGTATCCTCAAACGGGGCACCAAAATGAAAGAACTCCCCACTCAAAGGCACTTCGCCGGGAGAATTCCAATTTTATTGCAAAAAGCTGTGTGCTTATATAGAACTAAGGAGGAGATGAAAGGACTTAGATAAATGGCAGGCAACCCGTTTATTGGCAAGTTCTTTCAGATATCAGCTCCGGAGCCCAGGAGTTAGTTCTCATTGGGGCTAAGGTTCCCCGCCAGCGAGATTTGAAATTGGCACCAGTGGGAGAGTTCACCCGGCGGGAACTTTTCGCGCCACTTCAGAAAAGAAGAAGGTAGGAAGAAGAAGTCCTTAGGCGCCATGTTGGGGTTTTTCTCTGGGGTATGGCTGCCGTTTATACTTTTTCCAACAATGAGTATACCAGACAGTGCCTTGATTGACTGGTTTTCATTAAAATGGTGTTTAACAGAGATGCCAGAAAGTTGGATCCTGCTGAGTAGTGGGCCTAGAGCAATGGTGGGCAGGTGTGTGATAAAACATCTGTGGTGGGGCCATGTGGATCTGCCATTGGCTTCCAAATGGCTTGTCACTGACATGGTCAAACCAGCAGACCCTTATATGTAAAGGCATCTTGTTATATGGAGAGGTTTCAGGACACTGTTCAAAATCAGGTTGCTATAGTCAAGGGGGCAAGCTATGTGGGATAGAAGCCTGGTTCTTGTATTCTCCAGCAGACCCTGACTCACCACACGTGACAGAACTCCCTCCCGTACTGTGTTCCATTTAAACTCCTTGTATTTCGTGAAGCAAGTACCAAACTTCCAGTGCAGCAGCAAAAAACACCACGAAAATAGAGGATGACCATATGGCTTCACAGTCCACATGGGGAGACATTTAGCCCCCAGGGGCCACAGTTTACCTACAAAGGGAGAATTCAGCAATGCTGCCTCATGTTCATTGGGAAAAAAAGAAACAATGTCCACCAGGTCACATAGATGCAGACCCAGCTTTTATGGTCTCACTAGAAAGGAAGCTAAAGCTCCTGACAACAACATATATTTCAAGTGCCCAACCTCACAGAGAGTTTCCCAAGAAGTCTCTAGGCCAGCAGAATTCCATTTTTGTGGAGTGTTTACCCTGTTCCTTACTTTTGAAAACTCCTCTACCACTTCCAAGATTGTGAACTCCTGATTGTTTTCCATTCCAGATATGTATTCACGGAATTTCTAACTCTTTTCCTCTAATTGTTTCTTACTTGGGGCGAAGGTATTGTCAAGACATTGTTCTGGATAAGAGTGGGAAGATTTTTGTGTAGCACATATTTACATACACATTGGATACATTTTGCAATTTTTCATTCGAAATACTGAAACTCTGACACTAACCCATACCCTACTAGACTCTGACTACTAATACTAATACGATGGAGAAAAATAACCCAAACAGAATAGAAATACAAGCAGTTCAGAGGAGGCATGGTGAATAGTTGGTCTTGCCTTTTCCATGATATAGGGTAGGAGTTATAAATCTTGTCAATTTTTTTCTTGAAATTGTTCTCCATGTGTTTTTAAAGTTAACACACATGTGAATTCCTGTCTCCCATTTTCTGTAGCCAATTCAGCACATGTATTTTTATATGCACATACAAAATCCTACCTGGAATACATGTACATTTTTGTGAGGTGGCTAACTTGGCAGATACAAAGTATGAGAAGAAATCACTCCTCCTAAATGCTTTTGGAACTGAAAATTCAAACTATGAGTGAGCTTTTTAGTTGAGCAACATTATACATAAATCCATGTTCAGTAAAATTAATATTTTTGGATCTGTGGATGATATATATTTCATGATGAATTTTGATTGGCATATATTTTCTACTTTCCAATGTATTTGTGTGTGTGTATATATATATACACTCTAGATTTTTCAAAATATGAAATACATGTGTCTTATTATACACTCCCTAAATTCACTAATGTTCATGTATGTGGTTTTATAATCAACTTTTCATAAGATTATTTTCAGAAACATTCATCCACCTGAAATACATATTTGTTTTCTAGTACTGAAAACTTACTTCAGTGAATGGTGCAAACAAATCCTTATATTTCTAAAGTAACTGACCCACTTTAACATCAATGCTACTAGATTCCTATGGGACATGATGTGTATTTTGACGTTCAATTTTATTCAACACTGGTACATTTCTATTTCTTCAGTTTTTGTACATCATAAAATGTACATTTCATCCACAAGTTCACAAATTTAAAGACATTTGTAACACATTCAATCACTTCCTGCTTCAGAACACATATATTCCTACTTGTTTTTGACTGCTCATTTCATGAGACTTCTTTCCAAATACATTATTTTCGATTTCCATAATCAATTTTGAAGCAAAACTCACACAGAATTTATGATAAACTACAACCCTAATATTACCATTAGATGTATAACTGGTTGGAATGAATGTATGTATATCAATATAAGATTTGCTATGTATTTTGAGATATAAATTTATTCCAATTTGTAAAGTTGGAACAAGTTATATTATTTATTCACAGTATGGTCTATTCAATCATTCTCTCTATATTCATACACACATGGTACACCTATTTGTGCCCCCAATACTAATTTATACCTCTTCAAAATATTGCTCCCAGAAATGGTGCAAGAAATACTCATGTCACCTGATCTACATATACATTTTATCACAGTAATATTCTGGCAAGAAAATGCAAAGTCACACTTACGATTGTACCAAAGCCTAAATGGAATATGAGTATGGATTATAAAAATCACCCGTGTCCAGGTTGGCTAATGCTCTCAAATGTCAATCCTATTGGTGACTACATATGTGTGTCTTCCTAAGATTATATATTCAACTTCAAGCCTGCTGAAAATGTCTAATCCAATCAATCACTTTATCATTTGCCTGATTTCCTATGTCTCTATTGATATCTGCTTTCCTACATATTTTCCCCAATTCATCATTGTGACCAACTCTTCACATGTGCTGACATTTACATTTTCTCTCTACCTGAAACCCTATTGCTAAAGAACTTTTTTTTCAAATCCTATACTCACTCTTTTTTTCTAATTCTACCAACTATCTTCCTAATCCTACCAACTATCCTTTTTAGACTGGATGTTCTCTTCGACATTCAATCATCCAAGTACAAGGTCCTATACCATTGTGTATAGATTTATCTGAGACACATGTGCAGAACATAATTCAAAGCTAAGTATCCCAATCAAGGATCCAATTCCCTTCTGGGCTGCAAATCTTACCTAGATTTCTGTTTTCATACATATATTTCAACTCTATATATACTTAGAAATATCGCAGGTTCCCAATACCATTATTCATCCAGCAGAATGATTCCTAACCCAAATCAAATATGTTATTAACCCTAACCATACTCTTTGCCCTCCATCTAACTTTACAGAAGAGCAGGGACAGAGTTGGTCTTACAATACAGGAACATAAGAGACCTTCCACCTGCTGAGAACCTCAAAGGTCCATGCAGAAATGAACCCTGGGGAAGATAGAGGAAGCTATGAAGGACCTGAGAGAGCAAAAGTCATCTTCCACGACAAACAACCTGGTCAGGATGAATGGGTGTGTCTGAAGCAATCTCTCTCTTCTTAATGTAGAGAAGATGGACCAAACCAGGCCTGTGTGGAGAGCTGCTTCCGGGTGCTATGTTTGATATACCATTCTAACTTGTGAAAGTGTCACAGGAAGTAGGGGCAGCCTCCATCTATTGGGACACTTGGAAGCAAATGTTAGGAAAAAGTGATTGCCTAGGCAGTGACCTCATTCAGTTCCAGAAGGAAGTGACCTACATCACTTTCTTGGTGATGGAACTCTCTGAACTTGGGATCCGAAAAGCCAGGCACCCAGAGGCAGTCCCAGTCCCAGTCCCAGTGGTCTCACATGATTGGATTTACCAAGGACAGAGTCAGTCTTTCTTGGTAACTACTGATGTGAAGATGGCCAAATGCCAAGAGAGCTCTGAAGAGGGGCCTTTCCTGAGAAAGCAGGTAGTGGCTCACCACTGGCACCTGACAACTTCACATTGTTGGCAAGGAGACCAGATCTGAGATAGGATAGCCCATTTTGGGGGAACATAGTATGGCCCATCAGTCAGAGGACACTCCGGATAGTTACAGACCTACTTGGGGGAAGGCGGTGACTTTGTGGGTGTGCGTGTGAGTCTGTGGTTTTTTCTCATGATCTGGGAATAGGTAGGAAAGTCGCTTTGTTTGGTTTTAATTGGATCGTTTCTAGTAAGTCTTTTGATAAGGCCAGTGTTTTTATGTCTGTTTATCCCACTGTGTCTGTGGTTGTAGATATTAGAAAAAAGAATGCATCAATGGATGTTTCCTGTCTTGTAGAAAGCTTCACAGCATTCATCCTGCCCAATTTATATATGGACTGTGGCTTGCCTTATAGATGGGCAACAACTACTATCTTCCTAAGTTCCTGTTTTCTTCTTGAATTCGGGCCACTCTCCAGAATAGGCTCATGGTTTGGTGTCCACAATATGTACCACCTCCAGGCTCTGTGACATGGCCACGTACTGGATAGCTGAAGGGAATGGGATCATCTCAGAAAACTCAGATATCATTCGAGAAACCCTGCTTTGGGCCATTTGCTTACCTATTGTTCTGTTGCCCTGAATGTCAGAAACGTCTTTGTCTCAGTCCACCCCTTTGTGAAGCCTGAAAAAATGGTTTTCAATGGAAATTAATGGGCATCACCTGTAGCTCTTTGCTTAATTGCTTTGGAAAGGGATGTGTCTGCATCAGACTCGTGGCAATGTGTGAGGCTGTTGCATAGATTCTCAGAACCTGGTGGATCTAAAGAAAGATGACATGTGTGCTTCTAAAACCAAAATGGCCAAAAAAGCAGTCATTGTGGACGAAGTCTCTCGCCTTCCTCTGTAAGGTTCCTGACCTCCATCAATTGAAAATAGGGATCCTTTGTGTCAAATGAGTTCTTCAAACCCTGCAGAAGATAGCCCATAGGTGCTTGGGTTTTCTCATGATTCCAATTCACATAAAGAATATACACCCGAGAGTCAGGAGGCCTCAAATTCGGGAAGCAGAGCAGTATTTATGGCAGGCCTATTTGATCACTCCTGGTTCTCAGGAAGGGTGTCCAGGCAACCCTGACTTTAGGCAAATGAGGGGCAAGGGAGGTTATTTTGTACACTGTCTTGGACTGATCCCCTCATGGAAACCTCGAACCACAGGTTATGATGAGTGTCTATATGGAAGAAGATGAGGGCCTTGTGGGAGTGCTTTGGTTTTAATTGTGGTCATTTGTGTGGCGGTTGGAAGTGATGACTGGGTCTACCTGGGCTTGAACTCTGGTGTGATTCCCCTTAAAGTCTGAGTTCTGGAACTGATCTCAGAGAAATATTGCCATGAACTGTGTTCAGATTTTAGGAGGCCACGCATGAGATTCGCCCTTGGAAACTGAGATCAAGGACAGGGTGGCTTTCCACAGAGCCTTGGAATCTCAGCTAGGATATCACATGATTTTATTCTGAAAGATTTGGCAGCCATAGTTGAGAATCAGAACACCCTTGGACGTCACATTGAAGACCTCAATGGGCCTGGCTTCATGCGACCTTTTGAAGACTCTATGGGAAGACTTGCCTGTGAGAGTTCTCCAGAGCTTTCATTGAAATGAGCTTCCTCACCATTTAATGGTTCCTGAATGAACTGAAACCCACAGTGTCTCCAACTTCATCCATGAAAAATGGCTAGATAAATACAATGAAATTTTTGAAATTCCAATAATCAGGTGGCACTAGAGAACCTTTGGATGTCTTGTTGCTGATCATTAGTGTACAAGAGAATGCCATGATTGACCGAGTTTCATGAAAATGGTGTGAACAAAGATGCCAGTATGTTGGAGCCTGCTGAGTAGTGGGCCTATTGCAGTGGTGGGCAGGTGTGTGATAATACATCTGTGGTGTGGCCATGAGGATTTGCCATTGCCTTCCAAATGGCTTGTGACTGACATTGTGCATCCAGCAGAACCTTCTATGTAAAGGCATCTTGTTACATGGAGAGGTTCCAGGGCAAAGTTCAGAGTCAGATTTCTATGTACAAGGGGGCAAGCTCTGTGAGATATAACCTGGTTGTTGCATTCTCCTGCAGACCCTGACCCACCACAAGTGACAGAACTCCCTCCAAAACTGGGTCCCAGTTGAACTCTTTGTATTTCATGAAGCAAATACCAAACTCCCAGTGCAGCAGCACGAAACACCACGAAAAGTGGAGGATGAAAAAATGGCTTCACAGTCCACACGGGGAGACACTTAGCACCCAGTGGCCACAGATTACCTACAAAGAGAAAATTCAGCACTGCTGCCTTATGTTCATTAGAATACAAGAAACCATGTCCTCCAGGTCACATAGATTCAAACCCATCTTTGATGGTCTCACTAGAAAGGAAGCTAAAGCTCCTTACAACAACATATATTTCAAGTGCCCAACCTCAGAGGAAGTTCCTCAAGAAGTCTTTAGGCCGTCAGAGCTCCATGTTTTTGGAGTGTTAATTGTTAGACCACGACACAAGAAAAGACCACTGACTCTAATTAAAATCATATTAAATTAATCTTATTATTTCTACCTTTCATGCTGCCTCCCCTCCCAAAACAGCCGGAACAAGACAGCAACCCCAGCTTTCCTACAGCCCAGCTTTATAGCCCAGAAAGTTACACAAAAGGGGTGTTACAGATAACAGAACTCTGACAAGCATCACACTAATGGTAGTTTAGGTTTTTTTTGCTGTCCCTACATCAGAATTCAGAGGACCATTAGAGCCTCAGAGAGGGATGTTTTCTGGCCAGAGAAGGCAAATATTTATGATGTGTCACTAAAGTTTCAGAGAGGGCTGCTATCTGGTCAGAGAGCCGGGCATGCGTGAGTTCAAGGCACGGGCAGGCATTTCAAGCAGGTTCAGAATTTGCAGTAATTTATGGTAAAGCCAAAATTACCTTTTCATGGCTTTGTGGCAAGATGGCTCTCAATTTTAATAAAAGATCAGGTTGGGTCTATCATTTCCCCCTTTTCTCTGTGTCCCTTTCAAATCTTTAATAGATTAGGGGAAGAGCACTGAGGAAATTTTAATCCCTCAGGTAAGATTCTCCAAATTTTTAGAACTTACCCAAAACCGATCTCCCTGATTTTACCAGACTTAATTAATTACTTATATTGATAGTCTACTTATCTTTCTCTCCATTGTTGTAAGAAGAGTGGCGTCAATCATTATTTCTTCTTCTGACCTGAGACAGGGTGAAGTGAGTGAGCATTTCGTGAGGGACATGAGTTGCCTTTTATAAGTCAGTTGGGGGACATGAGTTGCCTTTTAGAAGTCATTTCGGATTGAAGTCTGGTTGGGGAAGAACAGGTTGTAAAGTCATCTGGGGATGGGTTCTTCTATGAGAGAAACAAAAACCATGAGTACTGAATAAATGTTGCAGCAGCCGGAACATGTTAGTGTATAGAAGTTCCCTCACCAGTCTTTAATATCCCCAGTTATCAGGACTATCAAATTAATATTTAACTTTTAGTGTTACAGTTGTCCTTCCCCATAAGATACAGTTTAACAATGTAATGTCATCTGATCTTGTAAAATCCTTTTTCTAGTATGACCTCTGCGTCTAATAGAGAAACCTTTAATTCTGTTACTCAGGGCTGGATAATCGTACTAGCAAACACCAAGCCTACCTGTGTTGGTTAGGAATATCTGCAGGCCTTAAATTAAAAATTTCTGCCTCTGGCAGCTCTTCTTGATAGTCTCTTTTTATAAGTATCAGGCATTCCTGTCTGAGAATCCTTCTTTGTAGCCTCCAGTCTTACTTATTTTGGGAGGCTAAAATAAAGTGCATACCTTAAAATATTATTATTATTATTATTATTATTATTATTATTATTTAAAATGCCCAGGAATGGCTGAATTTTCGTCTTAACTGTCTTTCCAAAGTGTTTAAGATGAAGCAGTCAAACGGACTTTTGTTTCTATCTATTGTTAACAGTCAGCTGAGCTTTATGGGAGTCAATTCTGGAAAAATGAGAGCACATTTTCAATTCTGCTAGTGCCATTTGCGCTAGGTGGGTCCAGGTCTTGCTTGACCATTTATCTTCCCTCAGAAGCATCAGGGATATCTCCTTTCTCTGATGACTGTCATCTTCATAACAAATGCACTGATTGGCTTTCTGTTCTCCAGTGGTCTCATTAATCTCCCTGATCAGGAGGTTATGTGGCTCAGAGTTGCAAAGCTCTTTAGAGAAGTTCCCTGTTCCCTGGATTCAGATTGACTCAGAGGGTAAGAGCCAAATATTGGTTTTCTTGGCCCTTTTCATTTAACTTTAATTTTAAATCCTAATCTTAAACATACAGCAAATTAATTTTAACAGCCTTATATTAAGAGTACTGGACTTTAATGTCTATAACTTTATAATTATCTTTTTATTAATTGGGATCTGTATTATTCTGTCTGTATTGTAGGTGATGACTTATTATCTTGAATAAACCCATGTTGTGTTCTTAAAGCAACATATTTGTAAAACACTAACAGGGAATCTTTAGATAACTTATAAGAAAATTTCAACTAAAATTAACAAAAGTAAAAATACTTAGTTCGTGTAATAGCTACCCTAAATTTTTTGGCTGAGTATTACATTATATCCCCTGTTTGAGATCCTAGGAATCTTGACACTTTTTATGTTTTTAACATAACTTTGAAGAAATATTATCTGACGTACTTGTTTCATAGTCATTCTCACATATAGTAAGATGGGACACACAGCCTTATCTCAGGTAAGGCAGGGCTCTTTATAAATCTTAAGCATTTTAGTTCTAAAGCTGATCTTTATTTTTTTTTTGTTTGGGGGTCTGGGAAGATCTACTCCTTAAGAAACTAATAGTTCATACTCAGGATTGGTTTTTGGTAGGAAAATTATGATAAACATGGATTATTAGAATTACTTTATAATTTGGAAGGGTTTCTAGAAAACAGTATACCAGATCTGTAAGTTTCTATGTGAGGAGCCTCTAGGTCATCGTGGTGTTTGTGAACTTCCATTTTAGTGTACTGTGGCCAAGGTCAAAATGTACAGACAGTGAAGGTGTAACCCATTAACTTCATCTTCAGACACTTGCAAAATAGTTTCCAATTTCAGGTTTGGCTCTATGAGCAAGTGAATGTGCAGGTTGAGGGCTCAATCATTGGTTTTAAGAAGTATATGAACCTCTCATCAGATGATGCAGAAGAAATTGATTTAAAACAAAGTAAAGAACAGAACTGGGTCACTGTGTACCAAAAGGAGATAATATTACTCTGCTACCAAGTGTCTCTAACTAGAAATGATCAATGAAGTCATGAATTATTGAGAAGGCAGTTTTGTTTTTTTAGGTGTTTTTGTTTAGGAGTATAATCCTAAAGTATTTGTTTATATTGCTTTGATTACCCTTTTGTTATTACCAGATGACAATAATGGTATGGGGTTGTTTTTATTAAAAAGTAAAAATTAAAAGCAACATTGACAAAGTTTACATAAATTGTTTGTGGTCTCATGAACATTAGCTAACACCATATGATATCACATTTAAAACATGAATTAAAGAAAGCCTGAAAGTTTTCAACTTTTACATAGATTAGGCTCTCATTAACTTAAAAATACATTTAAATTGTTCCACAATGTAAAAAGTAACATAAAACTTTACATATCTTATTGATAACAGGTAAATAAATCTCCAATATATTATTTTACCATACAACTTCAGAACACGAGCTTGATATAATGCTCTTTTAAAGTTTCTACCTTACAGACTTGCATACCTGTAAGATATGAAAACATTAATAGCATCACAATTACATTGATGTTTCTACATTAACCAAGTTTAGCTTTTAAAGAAATGGCAGTACAATGCTCTAAAATAACAGTTCTGATTTAATAAGTTTTTTAATTTTTATGGTTCCTTGCTCTAGAAAAAATAAAACTTAATAAACACAATGTTATGGGTAAACTTATGTTTCAAAAAATTTTTGTCTCATTAACACATGACTGATTTTTAAAACCTTATATAGAGTTTAGTAAAAACTTATACAGACCTTAGTAAATGAATCAGATTTCTAACAAAAGTACTCACGAATGAGTAATCCCATATCAAATTTACTTTACTTATTTATCAAAATATTAGAGAAATGTATTGAACAGTGTAAACCATTTTTATGTTGAAGAAAATGTTCTAGAACCAAGGCACATTAGACGTTTTGTAGATATTAATATTTTATTAGATTTTTGAACACCTAGAAAAATTTGTAAGCTTAAATTTAAAAACATTTATTTTTATCTGTTTATCCGATTTAAATTGAAACATTTAAACCACGTGAACTAAAGATCTTTGGATCCACTTTTTAAAATTTGTTTTTATGAGCACTTTTTTTAATGAGCGCTCCTTATATATGTTAATTTGTGTATCATATATATGATATAGGGATATATGTCTATATAGACAGACAACACATAACAAAATTGTGCACACATAATAATAGTAAAGGCCTTGTAGTTTTTCACAGGTTAAATATCTATTGCAATGTTTCAAAAAGTCCACAGTTGGTCAAAGATAGAACTGATCAGAAAAACATTAACCTAGGTCTGTATGCTCAGAATCATGAGCTCAAAAATAATAAAGTATCTAAGGAAAACAATAAGAGTCCTAGAAAAAATGACTGGCCAGTAATTAGTAAATACCATACAATTTACTTTTTTTTCCGTTAGGCATCAAATCAGTCTCCTACTAAGCTTGCAGGCTTTTTTCATTTGCATTTCAACATGAGTCATGGCTGAGGTCTGGAAGGAGCAGGAAAAAAAATGCTATTCTGAGCAGACACCTCAGGCCTAAGGCATATTAACCATAATTTTCCAGTTGGGGTGTTGAAAATTATGATACAAGTTCAAGGTACAATTCACAAAATTTTATGTCTTTACATCTTATTTTGTCAACAGATAACATACTATGGTTTACTATCCTTGTCCAAATTAATGCACTGGTACACACAGTGACATTTTCTCTGGCTACCGAATTCAAAATTGGTTAAAAAAAAAAAAAGTGAATGATTGGGAAGTTACTTGCCAACTTGGAAGTAGAGTTCTTCAGTTTTCCATCCTAAGTATTTAAGTTCTCTGGCATAAATTACCTGAAATCTTAAACTAAACAATGACCTAAACCCGACTTTTAACTGCAAGATTGTGCAATGCTTCAAAAACCCATTCAGATACCAGTTTTTTTATGATAAAACATCATCATTTAGACACACATTCAGCTAAGATCATTCCCAAGAAAAAATTTATAATATCAACACATTATTGCACATGTCTTAAAGGACCAGAAACAAAGACACAAGACAGACAGAAAGGAGGTAGAGACTATGGTTGTCAGACAGAATCCTTTAAACCAGAGCAGATAAGAGAAAAAATCTACTACACCAGTGGCACCCAGGGGGGGACCAGATGTTTTAACAGAGGGGCAACCTGAAATGTAAAATAAAGTGTCTATATGGTGACTTTACTGAATTTAGTGTCCCCTTTTTCTTTTTCTCTTTTTTAACAAGACAGAGGTGGCATAATACTTACAGTGCACGGAAGGAAGGAGGGTATTCCCTGAATCAACAGAGCTTTGGCAGCTGCTGGGGGTCCCTCAGTCCCTCCTTTTACTTACAGGATTAGCTCCTCTGGTTCAGTTCCACCCCAAGCAAGCTCCATCTCCTAACATTTCAGTAGACAGCTCTCACAAAATTCTGGGGCGGAGGGGGGGTACCAATATGTAACTTAAAGTTCGGTTCCTGACCTAGAAGCCAATTTATACCAATTAAATAATGAGGAATGGGTTCTGAGAAAAAGAAAAGGGGAGGCTAATTGCTTTGCTAACAAAGGAGAAACACAGGGGACTCTGCCAAATGTTGTGACTCTCTTGATCTGGAGGGACAAGGGGTTTTAAAGGAGTTTCACTTGTTAACCTGGGAGATACTCAGTTCTTAGGTCCCCAGCAGGCATTGCCCTCTGCAATGGTTGTGCTCCAGGCAGCCAGCTAGGGGCTTCTATCATCCTGCTAAACAAAGGGGGGTAAAGTTCATCGCAGTTCCTTAAAACACAGTTCAAACGGGTGTCAGGCTTACTCTCTTTATTACCCATTTTCACGTCCAATATCCTTAAGTTTTTACAACCAAAATCACACAACAAAATGAACAAAAGCAAACAAACAAACAAAAAAAATAGAACGGAGAACAAAACACACCACACACACACAAAAAGAAAAACAGAAACCCGGCGCCTAAACAGAAAAACAGTGGTACAGTGCAACATCTTGCTAAAGCTCCAGGGTAGGAGCGTGTGCGTGCCCGTCGGCACCTCTCTACACTTCCAGAGGAATTTCCTACAGAACAGAACAGAGGACAGAACGATTCTTGTTACTGTCCTGGACAGGAGTATATGTGAGCCTCCCCAGGCCACATCTCTGTCATCAGAAGAGATCTCCCTTAAGCGGATATCAGATGTTATAAAGGTGCCACTTACCTATGGAGGCCTCCTCCATCAGGTGCTTGCTAATAGTTTTAGTGCAGAGGTTCACTGCAATGCTCCCGGGACTAAAGGCTCTCTTTCTAATATAGAGAAGATGGACCATACCAGGCCTGAGTGGAGAGCTGTTCCTTGGTGCCTATGGTTGATATACCATCCTAATTTGCAAAAGTGCCACAGAATGTAGGGTCAGCCTCCTTTTCATGGTACTCTTGGAAGCAACTGTTTGGACAAAGTGGTTGCCAAGGCAGTGACCTCATTCAGTTCCTGAAGGATGCGAACTCACCTCACTTCCTTGGTAATGGAACTCTCTGAACTTGGGATCCAGGAAGCCAGGCACACAGAGCCAATCCCAGTCCCAGTCCTAGTGGTCTCACTTGCTTCGATTTAGCAAGGACAGAGTCAGTCTTTCTTGGTACCTACTGATGTGAGGATGGCCAAATGCCAGGAAAACTCTGAAGAGGGGCCTTTTTTGAAAAAGCAGGTAGTGGCTCACAGCTGGCTCCTGACCACTTCACAGAGTTGGACAAGGAGACCAGATCTGAAACAGGACAGGCCATATCGGGGGAACACAGTATGACCCAGCAGTCAGAGGACACTCTGGAGAGTGAGAGACCTACTTGGGGGAAGGAGGTGACTTTGTGGGTGTGGATGTGTGTTTGTGGTTTTGTCTCATGTTCAGAGAATAGGTAGGAAAGTCGGTTTGTTTGGTTTGGAGTGAACTGTTTCTAGTAAGTTGTTGGACAAGGTGAGTGTTTCTATGTCTGTGTATCCCACTGTGTCCGTGGTTGTAGACATTAGAAAAGAGAATGCATCAATGGATGTTTCCTGTCTATTAGAAAGCTTCCCAGCATTCATCCTGCCCAATTAATGAATACTCTAGGGCTTGCCTTATCAATGGGCAACACCGGCTATCTTCCTAAGTTCCTGTTTTCTTCCTGAATTCTGGCCACTCTCCAGAATAGACTCATGCTTTTGTGTCCACGATATGTAGCACCTCCAAGCACCGTGACATGGACATGTACTGGATAGCTGAAGGAATTGGCAAGAATCTCAGAAAACTCAGATACCAGTGTGACCAGGATAGTCTCAGTGGAGAAACCCTGCAATTGGCCTTTTTATTACCTATTGTTCTGTTGCCCTGAATGTCAGGAAGGTCTTTGCCTCAGGCCACGCCTTCGAGATTCCTGAAGAAAAGAGTTTTCAAACGGAAATGAATGGGCATCACCTGTGGCTGTTTGCTTAATTCCTTTGGAAAGGGATGTGTCTGAATCTGCCCTTTGGCCCTGTGTGAGCCTAGAGCTTAGATTCTCAGCACCTGATGGATCGTAAGAAAGATCCCATGTGTGGATCCAAATCAAAATGGCCAAAAATCAGTCATTGTGGATGAAGTCTCTCGCATTCCTCCATAATGTTCTTAACCTCCCTCAAGTGAGAATAGGGATCCAATGGGTCAAATGAGTTATTCAAAGCCCTTCAGATGCTAGCCCATAGGTTCTTGGGTTTTCTTATGAATCCAATTCAAATAAAGAATCTAAACCGACAGTCAGTAGGCCTCAAATTGGAGAACAGAGCTGTGTTAACGGCAGGCATATTTGATCACTCCTGGTTCACAGGAAGGGTTTCCAGGCCACCCTGACTTTTGGTAAATGAGGGGAAAGGGAGCTTACTTGGGACACTGTCTTGTGCTGCGCCTCTCATGGAATCCTCCTGCCAGAAGTTATGATGAGTGTCTATATGGAAGAAGATGAGTGTCATGTGAGAGTGTTTTGGTTTTAACTGCGGTCATTTGTGTGGAAGTTGGAAGAGATAACTGGGTCCAACTTGGCTTGCACTTTGGTGTGATTCCCCTTAGAGACTGTGTTTTGGAACTGACCTCCGAGAAGGTACAAGGTCCTATGACATTGTATATCCATATTTCTGGGACATCTCTACAGAACGTAATTCAATGCTAAGTATACCAATCAAGGGCCAAATGAACTTCTGGACTTCAAATCTTAACTAGATTTCTGTTTTCATATTTATATTGAAAGGTTAATAAAATAGATACTTGTCATTTCCTGTTTTTCTGTATGCTTAACAAAACACCATTGAAATCTTGAGAACTGTTTACTATTCTTGTTCCCAGAATGTGCTGTCCCAAACTGCCAAACTGCAGAATGTACTCCGTCAACCAGTTGCTCGCAAACTGACACTCGCCATTACCCATCAATAAATTTCTCTCCCTGCCCTCTCCAAGAAAAATATATAACCATTTCTTAAGCTGTTCTCAGGGCTCTCTGCTCTGTTCAAGTGATCTCTGAGCCCTTCATGCCGGACTCCCAATAAACCCTTTGCTGTTGCATGAGACAGTCTCTTAGTGGTCTCTGCCGCAGATGCTCGCCCAACCTTTACATCTGGTGGCCCTAGCAAGATCCGGAAGCTGCAGACAAAATACCCCCAACGGGCTCCTCTGGGGGTAAATAAGGCCCATCTTTCTCGTTTCAGGCTTCAGGTTAGGGTATGGCAAAACGGCTATTGGTAAAGAGCGTGAGCTCTCTCCCATGGTGGCTGACACACATGTCACAGAGCCACAGGCCATGTCCCTGGGGGATAGACTCGGAAAATCGTGGAACAATAGTCTCCTCGACTCAGTGATATTTTGTTTCTGATTCGATATTGCCAGCCCTTCAGGTTTTGCCGACTAGTCAGTCCTGGTCTCAGTATTGGACGTCCATTGCCTGTCTTTATTGTCTTGTCTTGTCTGTGTTGTGTGTCGTTCCTTTCGGTGTCTGTGTATATTTCATTATGGGACAGATCATTTCAATGCCTCTGTCCCTGACCCTTAATCACTGGACCAAAATCTGCTTAAGGGCTCAGAATCTTTCTTTTTCAGTAAAACGCCAGACCTGGCAGATTCTGTGTCTCAGAATGACTCACCATTGCAGTCGGATGGCTCCTAGAAGGATCTTTCAACTTCGCACTTATTTGAAAAGTCCGAGATATTGTCTTTCAGCAGGTGCCACATAGACATCCAGATCAACAGCCATATATCTTAACTTGTCAGTACCTCTACAAATCTCCTCCTCCATGGGTCAAGCCTTTCCTTGTCCCTGCACCTGCTCCTACTCCTTCCCCCACTATTCTATCTCAACCTCTCTGCTCCTCCTCCTCCACCCTCTGTTCTCCCTGAGTCTCAAGACTCTACTGGACTCACCACCCCCTCCTTATCATCTGCCCTCGTCTCCCAACCCCTAACACCCTCTAAGTGATTCCCCTTCTGCTGACTCAGCCTCTCCACCATTCGAGGAAGCTAGGCTGGCCCAGCGTCATCCAGATGACTGTCCCGCGGCACACACAGCCCCTCCTTCCCTGGAGGAAGCTGGCCCGGCTAAAAGAACTCAGAGAACTCACCGACGTTTTCACACCTGCCTACTTGAGGTGACTGCCAACACCACCTAGCGACTCTCTTCATGACAGAGCAATGAGAGAAAAATCTCCTGGAATGTAGAAAAAAATATCCTCAGACCTGATGGGCGACCAACACAACTTCCCAACATAATCAAAACTGGCTTCTCCTTAAACCCACCCAACTGGGACCCCAACACCTTTGAAGATAGGGAGCATCTGTTCAATTATTGCCAGGCTCTAACAGCGGGTCTCCAAGTGGCCGCTGGGTGACCAACTAATTTGGCCATGGTAAGAGAAATTATTCAAAGTCCTGATGAATCTCCATTTATGTTTCTAGAGAGAATCATGGAGGCATATAAGAGATATACTCCTTTCGATCCTCAGGCAGCAGATTAAAAAGCATCTGTCACGATGGCCTTAAATGAGCAAGCTGCCATGGATATTAAAAAAAAAAAATTAAAAGAGAGATTTTGTCAAAGAAGCCAAGAAAGTATACTATAAGAGAGAAACAGGGAGAAAGAAAGGGAGCAAAGGGAGGATGAGAGAACCAAAAGACAGACTAAGGCATTGACTAAGGTCCTAATCACAACAAGAAAGAGGCCAGAAATTAAGACATAGGGTGACAGGAAGGGCCCATGCCAGAGGCCACCCCTGGCCTCAGATCAGTGTGCCTACTCTAAAGAAAAAGGATACTGGGCCATAGAGTTCCCTATAAAGAGACAGCCACGCCAGCTGGCCATTCTGACTCTGGAGGATGACTAAGAAAGTCAGGGCTCAGAACCCATCCCCTAGCTCAGGGTAACTTTTGAAGTGGAGGGGACTCCAGTAAACTTTGAAGTGAATACAGGAGCAGTATACTCAGCCCTTAAGGCCCCATTGGGCCCTCTATCAAATAAAAGGTCTCTAGTTCAAAGGGATGATGACAGTAAATATCAGGCTTAGACAACTAAGAGGACCATGGACCTGGGGAAAGGAAAAATCCATCACTCCTTCCTAGGAATCCCAGAATGCCTGGACCCATTGATGGGCAGAGATCTGCTCATCAAGCTCCGGGCCAAAATAACTTTTAACCATGAAGGCCCCCAAATGAAATTTCTAAATACTTCAGCAAAAACTCCTATAGTCACGGCTTTAACTATATTAGTAGAAGATGAACATCCACCATTCACATGCCCCAAGTCTGATCAAACAGGCAAGCTACCCCAAAAATGGATAACAGATTACCCAGATGCCTGGGCAAAAACTGCTGGGTTAGGCCTGGCCGTGAAACAATCTCCAATAACAGTGGAGTTAAAAACCTCAGTCTCCCCAGTCAATGTCAAATAATATCCTCTAAGCAAAAAAACTAAAGGTGGGATAAGGCCCCATATTCAGAAATATCTGGCATTAGGGGTCCTAAGGCCCTGTCAATCGGCCTGGAACACTCCCCTGCTACTAGAAAAAAAAAGCCAGGGACCGGGAACTATCGCCCCATTAAAGAGCTAAGAGAGATCAACAAAAGAGGGCAGGACATTCACCCCACGGTACCTAATCCGTACAATCTGCTTAGCACTCTGAACCCTGAGGGGAAATTATATACTGTTCTGAACTTAAAAGATGCTTTCTTTTGCTTGCCTCTGCATAAAGATAGTCAGTTGCTGTTTGCTTTCGGGTGGGTAGACCCAGAAACCAAAACGTCTGGTCAACTAACTTGGACTAGACTCCCACAGGGGTTCAAAAACTCCCCCACTCTCTTTGATGAAGCCCTCCACAGAGATCTCAACAACTTCAGAACTACGCACCCTGAATTTACCCAGCTTCAATACGTGGATGTCCTGCTACTGGCAGCCAACACCAAGGAAAACTGTGAGTCTGGGACCCAAGCACTATTATATGAGCTTGCTCAACTCGGGTATAGAGTTTCGACCAAAAAGGCCCAAATTTGCTAGCATGAAGTAATCTTCCTGGGCTATTCCCTTAGGGGCAGTAAACGATGGCTCACTGAGCCCAGAAAACAAACCATTATGTAGATACCACCCCCATCTTACAGCAGACAACTCAGAGAATTTCTTGGGACTGCTGGCTTTTGCAGGTTATGGATGCCTGGGTTTGCGTCCTTAGCTGCTCCATTATACCCGCTGTTAAAGGAAGATGCCCAATTCCAATGAAACCCTGAGAACCAGGAAGTTTTTGATAACATCTAAGGACACTGACACTGAACGCCTCAATTTCACTGAGCTCAGCCTGCAATTAGAGCAAGCCCTACACTACGTTAAAAATGTACATCAACTCACTCACCTTGGTTCAAAGAAACTGCAGGCATTACTGTAAGATTAAGAACAGAGTTTTCCACTAACCAACTCACAGTGAAAGGAAATAACTGAACGGGTAACAAAAGCCTGTCGGGTCCGTCAATTGGGTAATGCTTACCCTTCCAAGTTTCCTAGAGGAAAGCACCTATGAGGAACCAGACCAGGACAATTCTGGGAAGTGGACATTACTAAAATTAAGCCAGCAAGGTATGGATTTAAATATCTCCTAGTCTTTGTAGATACATTTTCAGGATGGATTGAAGCCTTACACACACACACAAAACAAAAAAACAAAAAAAAAACAAAACAAAAAAAAAAAAAAACGGCGCAAATGGTTTTCAAGAAGATCCTGAAAGATATTTTTCCAAGATACGATCTGCCTAATGGACTGATAATGGACTGGTTTTCATGGCCCAGGTAAGTCAGGTGTTAACCAGGACCCTGTGGATTAATTGGAAGTTACATTATGCTTATATACCCCAGAACTCAGGACAGGTAGAAAAAATAAATAGAACCATTAAAGAGACCTTAACGGCCCCCTTAGGGACCTGGTGACTATCTCTCCACCCAGACATTTTTCAGCTCAGTATAGGTCTTTCCTATTGAGACATGCCTGATGAAGAGGATCTCACTAAAATTCCATTAAATCCCTTCCGTACCATAGATAATTGAAACAAACATTATGGATGCAGGGACACGCGAGCCAGATGCAGGTTGGCTAGCCTACATTACTATGTATGCCCGGCAGACTATCAAAGCGACAAACAGCCATGGCTGTGTGGGGGAAAAGCCGACTTCTTGTGTAAGTCATGGGGATGTGAGCATACAGGGACTGCCTGGTGGAACCCAAACTCCTCATCAAATTCAGTACACAGCATTGGCCATATTACCAATTAGACAACCAAAAACTATGGCCCCCAGAGGGTTCTCTAGATCCTCAAATTCTGCATGACATTTTTAACTTCGGCAAGTGCTCAAAAGGGGGAAATTCCCCTATGTGGAATCCTTTTTCCTCCTTCGCTCACATCCTGTACTATGCTTCCCCAATAGTTCCTCACCCTCACCCTTCTGCTCTAGACTCTCTGCTTTCACTCCCACCTCAGCAACCTGATTTCTCCCCTCCAATTACTAGATCAAAAACCCAAACCTCCGCTGGATCTCAGAACATTGCCCCCTTGCTGAGGAAGCAGGTACCGAGGTACCCCTCCACCCACTCCTCTCTTTTCCTGTCAGTGTCTGCACTAGGTCCCACCAAGTCCTCTAGCAAGCTTAGCCAAAGCTCAAACCAGCTGAGAAGAGCCCTCAGACCCCTATCCAAGATGTAATGAAAATGACCTTTAAAGTTGATTTGTCATCACTGAAAACAGGTTTCTAAGAATTTAAAGTCCCTCACAGGCTTTTTGGAATACTCACTCCCGTCTTCCCCTCTGCTCTACCTGTTCTACTGCTCAAGTTTTTGTTCTAGGAAAATCCCAAACCCCTTTCCCATTATTCTTTGGCATCTCTCCTTCCTCATTCTCAGATCCACGGAGCTGCACTCAGCATCGCCTTCCCTGTCATCCCCCTCTGTACCAGGTCCACAGAAATGTCTTAAATGACCTTCTCCAGAAGTCTTTACCAAGGCTTACTTTAGGGCTTTCAGCAAAAGAGTCCCTCTGAAAAATTTCAATGGAGATAAACTTCCACTCTTCATGTTGCCCTGTTCTACTTGGCCACTGGCTGGAAAAATCACCACCCCTAAGCTAGACATCGCCTTACCAGTTTTTCACAAAATATGTGAACAAGGACTCTGGCCTTGAGCTGGGGCTTCAGAGAGATTGCTACATTCTAAGATAAAAAAGTTACCAACTGGGCTCCATGGTGACAGCTGGCAAGGAGGAAAAAAAAGAGACAAAAAAGCTCTTCCATTCCAAGGTGTAATTGAAAAGTTAACGTGCACAGAACAGAGGAAAAAAAACAGAAACAAAAACTGATTTGTGTGAATTTCTGCAGACTGTGAACTTCTGAGCCCCTTCCCTTACATGTTGGGTACAAATACTAAAACTACCAAAACTTGGGGTTCAGGGGATTAATTGATTACAACAGAAGCAATGCCCTCTCAATACGGATGCAAACAAATAAAACTCCTTTCCTGTCTTTGGTGCTATCTTAGGTGCCTTTCCTTGTCCGTCTCTACAACAGTATAATTCTATACACTTTAACATTATTTATGTTTTCATAAAGTGGTCAATAGTTGCGATTAATTATGTAATGATGCAGATGTTTTCCAGAGTGCTCTATCAGGACGCAGGTTCATTTAAAGATCAAATAGGGGGGGCATACAACCCGGTTCCACCGGGAACCTGTATCCCTCACTTTAGCCATCCTATTAGGAATAATAGTTGCTGAAGGGGTGGGCACAGGAACAACTGCCCTAGTCCATGAGACACAACAAAGACACAATTAGAAGCAGAAATAGACCAAAGCTTAAAGACATTAAAAACCGACATCACAGCTTTACAGGAATTTTAACCTCTCTCTCTCTGAAGTTGTTTACAGAGCAGGCGAGTGTTGGACCTCCTCTTCATGAGAGAAGGGTGCCTTTTTGCTTGCATTGAGGAAAGAATGATGTTTTTTATGCTGACAATACTGGAGTTGTAAAAGAATCTATGAGTAAATTAAGAAAATTACTTGAAGAGTGTCAAAGAAAGACAGAGGCCCCCAAAGGGAGGTTTGAGTCTTGGTTCACATAGTCCACCTAGTTAACTACACTTTTATCCACCCAGGCTAGTCCATTAATAATTCTCATATTATTGTTAACTGTAGGACCCTGTTTGCTCAACCATGTAGTTTCTTTTCTCTCCCAAATTGAACCTGTTATTAACCCTAACCATACACTGTTCTCTCAATCTAATTTTACAGAAGAGCGGGGACAGAGTTGGTCTTAAAATACAGGAATATAGAGGATCTTCCACCTGCTGAGAACCTCAAAGGTCCTTGAAGAAATGATCCCTGGAGAAGATGTAGTCAACTATGAAGGACCTGAGAGAGCAAAAGTCTTCCATGGCAAACAACCTGCTCATGATGAAGGGATGTGTCTGAATCAGCCACTCTCTTCTTAATGTAGAGAAGATGGACCAAAGCAGGGATGTGTTGAGAGCTGCTCCTGCGTGCCAATGGGTGACATACCATTCTAACTTGTGAAAGTGTCACAGAAAGTAGGGGCAGCCTCCTTCTCATGGGAACCTTGGAAGCAACTGTTAGGACAAAGTTGTTGTCAAGGCAGTGACCTCATTCAGTTCCTAAAGAAAGTGACCTCACCTAACTTGTATGGTGATGTAACTCTCTGAACTTGGAATCCAGGAAGCCTGGCACCCAGAGCCAGTCCCAGTCCCAGTCCCAGTTGTCAAACTTATTTTGATTTACCAAGGACAGACTCAGTCTTTCTTGGGACCAACTGATGTGAGGATGGCCAAATGCAAGAAAAGCTATGAAGAGGGGGCTTTCCTGAGAAAGCAGGCATTGGCTCACCACTGGATCCTAAAAACTTCACAGAGTTGGCCAAAAAGACCAGATTTGAGATAGAACAGGCCATTTCCTGGAACATAGTATTGCCCACCAGTCAGAGGACTCTCCAGATAGTCACAGACCTACATGGGGGAAGGAGGTGCCTTTGTGATGTGGGTGTGAGTTTGTGGTTTTGTCTCATGTTCTGAGAATAGGTATGAAAGAAGGTTTGTTTTTTTTTTGGAGTGAACGGTTTCTAGTAAGTCGTTTGACAACGCGAGTGTTTCTATGTCAGTGTATCCCACTGTGCCCGTGGTTGTAGACATTAGAAGAGAGAATGCATCAATGAATATGTCCTGTCAGCTAGAAAGCTTCCCAGCATTCATCCTTCCCAATTTATTAATGGACTGCAGCTTGCCTTATTGATGGCAACACTTACTATCTTTCTAAGATCCTGTTTTCTTCCTGAATTCTGGCCACTCTCCAGAATAGGCTCATGGTTTTGTGTTTAAGATATGTACAACCACGAAGCTCTTTGAAATGACCATGTACTAGATAGCTAAAGGGAATGGCGAGCATCTCAGAAAACTCAGATATCAATGTTACCAGTAAAGTCTCAGTGGAGAAACCCTGCTTGGGGCCTTTTGATTACCTAATCTTCTGTTGCCCTGAATGTCAGGAAGGTCTTTTCCTCAGGCCACCACTTTGTGAAGCCTGAAGAAAACAGTTTTCAAATGGAAATGAATGGGTATTACCTGTGGTTCTTTGCTTAATTGCTTTGGAGAGGATGTGTCTGAATCAGCCTATTTGCCCTGTGTGAGGCTGTGGCTTAGATTCTCACGTTCTGATGGATATAAAGAAAGATCCCATGTGTACATCCAAGACCAAAATGGCCACAGAGCAGTCCTTGTGGATGAAGTCTCTTGCCTTCCTCTGTAACTTTCCTGAATTCCATCAAGTCAGAATAGGGATCCTTTGGGTCAAATGAGATCTTCAAAGCCCTGCAGAGGCTAGCCCATGGTTGCTTGGGTTTTCTCAAGACTCCAATTTACATAAAGAATCCAAACCCCACAGTCAGTTGACCTCAAATTGAAGAAGTGGAGCAGTATTAATGGGAGGCCTATTTGATCTCTCCTGGTTCACAAGAAGGGTGTCCATGCCACCCTGAATTAGGCAATTTAGGTGCAAGAGAGCTTATTTTGGACACGGACTTGAGCTGTGCCCCTCATGGAAAACTCTAGCCACAGGTTATTATGTGTGTCTATATGGAAGAAGATGAGCGCCACGTTGGAGTGTTTTTGTTTAAATTGTGGTCATTTGGGTGGTGGTTAGAAGAGATGACTTGGTTCACATGTGCTTGAACTCTGGTGTGATCTCCTTAGAGACTGAGTTCTGCAACTGAACTCAGAGAAGTATTGCCATGAATAGTGTTGAGATTTTAGGAAGCCAGGCATGAGTGTCGCCCTTGGAAACTGAGTTCTAGGCCCAGGGTGGCTTTCCACAGAGCACTGGGCCTCTCAGCCAGGATACCACATGATTTTATTCTGAAAGACTTGGCACCCATCGTTGAGAGTCAAAACTCATATGGACCTCACATTGTAGAGCTAAATGAGCTAAACATCATGTGATCTTTTCACCATTCTTTGGGAAGCCTTACCTGTGAGTGTTCTCAAGAGCTTTCATTGAAATGAGCTTCCTAACCATTTAATGGTTCCTGAATGAATTGAAACTCACAGTGCCTCCAACTTCATCCTTGAAAAATTGCTAGATAAATGCCATGAAATTTTTGAAATTCCCATCACCAGGTGGCACTGGAGAACCTTTGGATGACCTGTTGCTGGTCATGAATATTTCAGTGTCTTGTTTTACTGGGTTTCATGTAAATGGTGTAGAACAGAGATGTCAGTAAGTTGGACTCTGTTGAGTAGTGGGCCTAGAGCAGTGTTGGGCAGGTATGTGATAAAACATCTGTGATGGGGCCATGTGGATCTGCCATTGGCTTCCAAATGGCTTGTGACTGACATGGCACAGCCAGCAGAACCTTCTGTGTAAAGGCAACTTGTTATATGGAGCGATTTCAGGATATTGTTCAGAATCAGGTTGCTATGGTCAAGGGGTCAAGCTATGTGGGATAGAAGCCTGGTTCTTGTATCATCCTGCAGACCCTGATCCACCACACGTGACAGAACTCCCTCTTGCACTTTGTTGCAGTTGAACTCCTTGTATTTCGTGAAGCAAATACCAAACTCCCAGTGCAACAGGAAGAAACACCACGAAATGGAGGATGACCATATGGCTTCACAGTCCACACTTGGAGACACTAAGCCCCAGTGGCCACAGTTTACCTACTAAGAGAGAATTCAGCACTGCTGCCTCGTGTTCATTGTAAAATAAGAAACTTTGTCCTCCTGGTCACATAGATGCAGACCCAGCTTTGAGGGTCTCACTACAAAGGAAGCTTAACTCGTGACAACAACCTATATTTCAGTGCCCAACCTCAGTGGCAGTTTCTCAAAAAGTTTTAGGCAAGCAGAGCTCCATGTTTGTGGAGTGTGTACCCTGTCCTTATTTTTGGAAACTCCTATTCCACCTCCAAGTTTGTGCACTCTTGAGCATTTTCCATTCCAAAAATGTAATCACAGATTTTGTAACTCTTCTCCTCTAATTGTGTCTTACTTGGGGCGAAGGTAATGTCAAGGCATGGTTCTGGATGAGACTGGGAAGATTTGTTGTAGCACATATTTGCATACACATTGGATTAATTTTCCTATTTTCCATTCGAAATTCTGAATCCCTGACACTAACCCATATTCTACTAGACTCTGACTACTAATCCTAATATGATGGAGAAAAATAACCCAAACAGTACATAAGTACATGCAGTTCAGAGTTCGACTTGTCATTTGCATGATAAAGGGTAGGTGTTATAAATGTAGTCAATTTTTAATTGAAATAGTTCTCCATGTGTTTTCAAAGTTAACAAATATGTGAATTACTGTCTCCCATTCTCTGGAGCCTATTCAGCACATGTATTTTTATATGCACAAATAGAATCCTGCGTGATATCACACGTACATTCTTGTGAGTTACATGACTTAGCAGATACAAAGTGTGAGAAGTGACCACTCCTCCTAAACCCTGTTGGAACTGAAAATTCAACCTATGGGTGAGCTTCCCAGTAGAACAACATTATACATAAACCCATGTTCAGTAAAATGAATGTTTTTGCATCTTTATGATATATATTTCATGATGAATTTCAATTGGCATATATATTGCTACTTATTAATGTCTCTGTTCGTGTGTGTGTGTGTGTGTGTGTGTGTGTGTGTATATATATATATATATATATATATATATATTCTCCAGATTTTTAAAAATATGAAATATATGTGTCTTATATACAATCCCTAAATTCATTCATGTTCATGTATGTGGATTAATAATCAACTTTTCACAAGATTATTCTTAGAAATATTCATCCACCCGAAATACATATTTGTTTCCTAGTACTGAAAACTAACTTCAGTGAAAGGTGCATACAAATCCTAATATGTCTACATTAACTGACCCAGTTTAACATCAATGCATGTAGGTTACTATGGAACATGATGTGTATTTTGACGTTAATTTTTATTCCACACTGGTACATTACTATTCCTTCAGTTTATGTACATCATAGAATATATATTTTATTCACTAGTTAACAAATTTATAGGCATTTGTTTCACTTTCAATCACTTCCTGCTCCAAAACACATGAATTTCTCTACGTTTCTTCAGTGGTCTATTCATGAGACTTTTTTTCCAAATACATTTTTTTCGATTTCCATAATCAATTTTGAAACAAAACTCACAAACCCTTCATGATAAACCATAACCCTAAGATGATCATTAGATATATAACTGGTTGGAATGAATGATTGTATATCAATATAACATTTCTTATATATTTTCAGATATCTATTCAATCCATTATTTAAAGTGGATCCAGTTATATTATTTATTCACAGTATGGTCTATTCATGCATTATGTGTATATTCATAGAAACAGGGTACACATCTTTGTACGACTATACTAATTTATAAGTCTTCAAAATATTGCTCCAAGAAATGGTGGAAGAAATACTCATGTCACCTGATCTACATACACATTTTATCACAGAAATATTCTGGACACCAAAAGCAAAGGTCACACTTACAATTGTACCAAAGCCTAAATAGAAAGTGAGCATGGATTACTAAAAACATCCATGTCCAGGTTGCCTAATGCTCTCAAATATCAATCCTATTGGTGACTACATATTTGTTTCTTCCTAAGATTATCTATTCAACCTCAAACCTGTTGAAAATGTCTAACCCTATCACACAATTTATACTTTGCTTGATTTCCTAATGTCTCTATTGATATCTGCTTTCCTACATGATTTCCCCAGTTCATCATTGTGACTGACTCTTCACATGTACTGACATTTACATACACTCTCTACCCGAAACCCTATTGCTAAAGAACTTTTGGTCCAAATCCTATACTCACTCTTCTTTCTAAACCTACAGACTACCTTCCTAATCCTACCGACTATCGCTTTTTGACTGGATGTTCTTTTCAACATTCAATCATCCAAAGTACAAGGTCCGATGCCAGTGTATATTGATTTATTTGAGACATCTGTGCAGCACATAACTCAAAGCTAAGTATCCCACTCAAGTCCCCAGTGCCCTTCTGGACTTCAAATCTTACCTAGATTTCTGCTTTCATAGTTATATTTCACATATATACTCTTATAAATATCACAGGTTGCCAATGCCATTATTCATCCCGCAGAATGATTCGTAACCCAAATCAAACCTATTATTAACCTTAACTATACACTGTTCCTTCAATATAACGTACAGAAGAGCAGGGACAGAGTGGGTCTTACAATATAGGAATGTAGATGATCTTCCACCTGCTGAGAACCTAAAAGATCCATGGAGAAATGATCCTTGGAGAATATATAGGCAGCTATGTAGGACCTGAGAGAGCAATAGTCATCTTCCATGGCAAACAACCTGGTCAGGGTGAATTGATGTGTCTGAATCAGCCTCTGTCTTCTTAAAGTAGAGAAGATGGACCAATCCAGGCCTGTGTGGAGAGCTGTTCCTGGGTGCCTATGGTTGATATACCATTCTAACTTCTGAATGTGTCACAGGATGTTGGGGCAGCCTCCATCTCATGGGAACCTTGGAAGCAACTGTTAGGACAAAGTGGTTACCGAGGCAGTGACCATATTCAGTTCCTGAAAGAAGTGACCTCATTTCACTTCCTTGGTGATGTAATTCTCTGAACTTGGGATCCAGGAAGCCAGGCACCCAGAGTCAGTCTCACTCTGAGTCCCAGTGGGCTAACTTGTTTGCTTTTCCCAAAGACATAGTCAGTCTTTCTTGGTACCTACTGATGTGAGGATGGCCAAATTCCAGCAGAGCTCTGAAGAGGGGCCTTTCCTGAGAAAGTAGGTAGTGGCGAACCACTGGCTCCTGACAACTTCACAGAATTGGCCAAGGGGACCAGAACTGAAACAGGACAGGACATTTTTGGGGAACATAATATGGCCCACCAGTCAGAAGACACTCCGGATAATCACAGACCTACTTGGGGGAAAGAATTGCCTTTGCCATTGTAGGTGTGAGTTTGTGTTTTTTTCTGATGTTCTGAGAATAGCTAGGAAAGGTGGTTTGTTTGGTTTGGAGTGGACTATTTCTAGTAAGTCGTTTGACATAGTGAGTGTTTCTATGTCTGTGTATTCCACTGTATCCGTTGTTGTAGACATTAGAAAAGACAATGCATCAATGGATGTGTTGTCTCTAGTTGAAAGCTTCCCCGCATTCTTACTGCCCAATTGATGAATGGACTGCAGCTTGCCTTATGGATGGGCAACATCTACTATCTTCTTAAGTTCCTGTTTTCTTCGTGTTTTCCAGCCACTCTCCAGAATAGGCTCATGGTTTTGAGTCCCAGATATGTAACACCACAAGGCTCTGTGACATGGCCATGTACTGGATAGCTTAAGGGAATGGGAGCATCTCAGAAAAATCAGATATCAGTGTGACCAGTAAAGTCTCAGTGGAGAAACCCTTCTTTGGGCCATTTGCTTACTTCTGTTTCTATTACCCTGAATGTCAGGAAAGTCTTTGCCTCAGGCCACCCTGTTGTGTAGCCTTAAGACGACTGTTTTCATATGGAAATGAATGGACATCACCTGTGGCTCTTTGCTTAATTGCTTTGGAATGGAATGTGTCTGATTCAGCCTCTTGTCCTTGAATGAGGTTGTGGCTTAGATTCTCAGCACCTGATGAATCTAAAGAAAGATCCCATGTGATTTCAAAACCAAAATGACAAAAAGAGAAGTCATTGTGGATGAATATTTTTGCCTTCTTGTTTTATGTTCCTGACCTCCATCAAGTGAGAATAGGGATCCTTTGGGTCAAATGAGTCTTTGAAATCCCTGCAGAGGCTAGCCCATATGTGCTTGGGTTTTCTCATGACTCCAAATCACATCAAGAATTTATAGGCTTCAGCCAGTAGGCCTCAAATTGGAGAAGCGGAACACTTTAACAGCAGCAATATTTGATCACTCCTGGTTCACAGGAATAGTGTTCAGGCCACCATGTTTTTAGGCAAATGAGGGGCAAGTGAGCTTATTTTGGACACTACCTTGTGCTCATTGAAACCTCCAGCTAGAGGTTATGATGAGTGTCTACAAGGAAGAAGATTATGGCCCTGTGGGAGTGATTTCATTTTAATTTTGGTCATTTTTGTGGCAGTTGAAAGGGATGACTGGGTCCACCTGGGCTTGAACTCTGGTATGATTTACCCTTAGACACTGAGTTCTGGAACTGACCTCAGAGAAGTATTGCCATGAATTGTGTTGGGATTTTAGGAGGCCACGCATGAGACTCACTCTTGGAAACTGAGATCTAGGCCCAGGGTGGCTTTCCACAGAGGCCTGGGAATCTCAGCCAGAATATCACATGATTTTATTCTGAAAGACTTGGTAGCCATAGTTGAGAGTCAAAACACACATGGACCTCACATTGTAGACGTCAATTGGCCTGGCTTCATGTGACCTGTTGGCAACTCTTAGAGAAGCCTTGACTTTAGAGTTCTCCAGAGCATTCATTGAAATGAGCTTTCTCAACACTTAACGGTTCCTGAATGAATTGAAACCCACAGTGCCTCTAACTTCATCCTTGAAAACTTGCTAGATAAATACCATAAAATTTTGGAAATTCCCATGACCAGGTGGCACTGCAGAAACGTTGGATGTCCTGTTGCTGATCATGTGTATACCAGAAAGTGCCTTGTTTGACTGGGTTTCAGAAAATGGTGTAGAATACGAGATGCCAGGAATTTGGAGCCTGCTGAGTAGTGGGCCTAGAGCAGTGGTGGGGAGGTGTGTGATGAAACATCATGGTGGGGCCATGTGGATCGGCTATCGGCTTACAAATGGCTTGTGACTGATATGGCGCAGCCCCCATTCCCTTGTATGTAAAGGCATCTTGTTATATGGAGAGGTTTCAGGGCAATGTTCATAATCAGGTTGCTATGGTTATTGGGACAAGCTATGTGGGATAGAAGCCTGGTTGGTACATTCTCCTGCAAACGCTAACCCACCCCACGTGACAGAACACCCTCCAGCACTGTATCCCAGATGAACTTCTTATATTGTGTGAAGCAAGTACCAAATTCCCAGTGTAGCAGCAAGAAACACCACGAAAATTGGAGGATGATCAAATGTCTTCACTGTCCCCACCGGGAGACACTTAGCCTCCAGTGGACACAGTTTACCTACAAAGAGAAAATTGAGCACTGCTTCCTCATGTTCATTGAAATATAAGAAATCATGTCTTCCAGGTCACATAGATGCAGACCCAGCTTTTATGGTCTCACGACAAAGGAAGCCAAAGCTCATGACAACAACATATATTTCAAGTGCCCAACCTCAGAAGCCGTATTCCAAGAAGTCTTAGGCCAGCAGAGCTCTTTGTTTGTGGAGTGTTTACCCTGTCCTTTACTTTTGGAAACGCCTCTACCACCTCCAAGGTTGTGAACTCCCGAGCATATTCCATTAAATATATGTATTCATAGATTTTCACACTTTTCTACTATAATTGTGTCTTACTTGGGTGAAGGTAATGTCAAGGCATTGTTCTGGATGTGAGTGGGAAGATTTTTGTGTAGCACATATTTACACACACACTGGATTCATTTTTCAATTTTTATTTTGAAATACTGAATCCCTGACACTAACCCATACCCTACTAGACTCTGAATTATGATCCTAATATGATGGTGAAAAATAACCCAAAAAGAATAGAATACAAGCAGTTCAGAGGAGGCATGGTGTATAGTTGGAATTGCCTTTTGCATTATATTTTGTAGGAGTTATAAATCTAGTCAATTTTTTGTTGAAATAGTTCTACATGTGTTTTTAAAATTAACAAATATATGAATCCCTGTCTCCCTTTCTCTGTAGCCTATTCAGCACATGTATTTTTATATGCACATATAGTATCCTACCTGATATCACTCGTATACACTTGTGAGGTGGCTGAATTTGCAGATGCAAATTGAGAGAAGAGATCACTCCTCCTAAACGCTGTTGGAACTGAAAATTCAACCTATGGGTGAGCTTCCTAGTTGAATAACATTATTCATAATTTCATGTTCAGTAAAATTAATATTTTTCAGTCTGTTGATTATATATATTTCATGATAAATTTCTATTGGCATATATATCACTACTTTTTTTATTGGTTGCTCAAAACATTACAAAGCTCTTGACATATCATATTTCATACATTAGATTCAAGTGGGTTATGAACTCCCATTTTTACTCCAAATACAGATTGCAGAATCACATCAGTTAAACATCCATATTTTTACATAATGCCCTATTAGTTAATGTTGTATTCTGCTACCTTTCCTATACTCTACTATCCCCCCTCCCTTCTCTTCCCATCTTTTCTCTCTACCATACCTACTCTAATTCATTTCTCTCATTGTTTATTTTCCCACAACCTCTAATATGTAATTTTGTGTAACAATAAGGGTCTCTCTCCATTACCATGCAATTTCCCTCTTCTCTCCCTTTTCCTCCCACCTCATGTTTCTGCTTAATGTTAATCTTTTCTTCATGCTCTTCCTCCCTGCTCTGTTCTTAGTTGCTCTCATTATATCAAAGAAGATATTTGGTATTTGTTTTTTAGGGATTGGCTAGCTTCACTAAGCATAATCTTCTCTATTGCCATGCATTTCCCTGCAAATTCCATGATTTTGTCATATTTTAGTGCTGTGTAATCCTCCATAGTATACAAAGGTCACATTTTTTTTTATCCATTCATCTATTGAAGGGCATCTGGGTTGGTTCCACAGTGTAGCAATTGTGAATTGTGCTGCTATGAAAATCGATGTGGCAGTATCACTGTAGTACGCTCTTTTAAGGTCTTCAGGGAATAGTCCAAGAAGGGCAATAGCTGGGTCAAATGGTGCTTCCATTCCAAGCTTTCACAGGAGACTCCATACTCCTTTCCAAATTGGCTGCACCAGTTTCAGTCCCACGAGCAATGTACAAGAGTACCCTTTTCCTCACATCCTCGCCAGCACTTGTTGTTTGACTTCATTATGGCTGCCAATCTCACTGGATTGAGATGGTATTTTAGGGTGGTTTTTATTTGCGTTTCTCTTACTGCTAGAAATGGAGAGCATTTTTTCATGTACTTGTTAATTGATTCTATGTCCTCCTCTGAGAAGTTTCTGTTCAGGTCATTGGCCCATTGGGTTATTGGTTATATTATTGTCTAATTTTCTGAGTTCTTTGTATACTTTGTATACTCTAGATATTAGGGCTCCATGTGAAGGGTGAGGACTAAAAATTTGTTCCCATGATGTAGGCTCCATATTTACCTCTCTTATTGTTTCTCTTTCTGAGAAAAAAAAATTCAGTTTAAGTAAGTCCCATTTCTTGATTCTTGTTATTAACTCTTGTTCTATGGGTGTCCTATTAAGGAATTTGGAGCCTGACCACACAATATGTAGATCTGAGCCAACTTTTTCTTCTATCAGACGCAGAGACTCTGATTTGAATCTAGCTCCTTGATCCACTTTGAGTTAACTTTTGTGCAGGGCGAGAGGAGGGGATTCAGTTTCATTTTGTTGCATATGGATTTACAGTTTACCCAAAACCATTTGATGAAGATGCCATCCTTCCTCCGTTGCAGGCCATTAGCTCTTTTATCAAATATAAGATAGTTGTAGCTTTTTGGATTAGTCGCTGTGTCCTCCATTCTGTACCATTGGTCCACCCGCCTGTTTTGGTACCAGTACCATGCTGTTTTTATTATAATTGCTCTGTAATATAGTTTGAAATCTGGTATTGCTATACTGCCTGATTCACACTTCCTGCTTAGAATTGCTTTTGCTATTCTGGGTCTTTTATTTTTCCATTTGAATTTCATAATTGCTTTATCTATTTCTACAAAAAATTCCTTTGGGATTTTGATTGGCATTGCATTAAACCTGTAGAGAACTTTTGGTAATATAGCCATATTGATGATGTTAGTTCTTCCTATCCATGAACGGGGTATATTTTTCCATCTTCTAAGATCTTATTCTATTTCTCTTTTTAGGGTTCTGTAGTTTGCATTATATAAATCTTTCACCTCTTTTGTTAGGTTGATTCCCAAGTATTTAATTATTTTGAGGAAATTGGGAATGCAGTGTTTTGACTCATTTTTGTTTCAGAAGTTTTGTCGCTAATATACAGAAATGCCTTCGATTTATGCATGTTGATTTTCTATCCTGCCACATTGCTGCATTCATTTATTAGTTCTAGTAGTTTTTTCTGTAGACCCTTTTGGGTCTTCTATGTATAGAATCATGTCATCTGCAAATAGTGATAAGTTAAGTTCTTCTTTTCCTATTTTTATGCCTTTAATGTCTTTCATCTCTCTAATTGCTCTGGCCAGTTTTTCGAGAACTATATTGAATAGAAGTGGTGATAGAGGACATCCCTGTCTTGTTCCAGATTTTAAAGGGAATGCCTTCAATTTTTCTCCATTCAGAATGATGCTAACCTGAGGCTTAACATAGATAGCTTTTACAATGTCGAGGTAAGTTCCTGTTATCCCTAGTTTTTAAAATGTTTTGAACATAAAGGAATGCTCTACTTTGTTGAATGTTTTTTCTGCGTCTATCGAGATGATCATATGGTTCTTATCTTTAAGTCCAATGATGTTGTGAATAACATTTATTAATTTCCATATATTGAACCAGCCTTGCATCCCAGGGATGAATCCTAGTTGATCATGGTGCACAATTTTTTTGATGTGCCTTTGTATCCAATTCGCCAGAATTTTAATGAGGATTTTTGCATCTAGGTTCATCAGAGATATTTGTCTGTAGTTTTCATTCTTTGAGGTGTCTTTGTCTGGTTTCAGAATCAGGGTGATGTTGTCCTCATAGAACGAATTTGGCAGAGCTCCCAGTTTTTCTATTTCCTGAATAACTTGAAAAGTAATGGTATTAATTCTTCTTTAAAGGTTTTGTAAAACTCTGCTGTATACCCATCCGGTCCTGGGCTTTTCTTGGTTGGTAGTCTTTTGATTGCTTCTTCTACTTCATCCATTGATATTGGTCTGTTTAAATTGTGTGTTCCCTTATGACTCAGTGTGGGCAAATCATATGACTTAAGAAATTTATCAATGTCTTCACTATTTTTTATTTTATTGGAATACAGGTTTCCAAATAATTTCTAATTTTTTTCTGTATTTATGTTGCATCTGTTGTGATATTGCCTTTTTCATCCCGTATGTTAGTAATTTGAGTTCTCTCTCTTCTTCTCTTCATTAGCATGGCTAAGGGTCTGTCGATCTTATTTATCTTTTTGAAGAACCAACTTTTAGTTTTGTTAATTTTTTCAATAGTTTCTTTTGTTTCAATTTCGCTCTGATTTTAATTATTTCTTGCCTTCTGCTACATTTGCTGTTGTTTTGCTCTTCCTTTTCTAGGGCTTTGAGATAAAATGTGAGCTCATTTATTTGTTGTTTTTTTTTTTTCTTTCTTTTTTTGAGGAATGACCTCCAGGAGATGAATTTACCTCTTAAAACTTCTTTCATTTTGTCCCATAGAATCTGATATGTTGTGTCTGTATTTTCATTTATCTCTAAGAATTTTTTGATTTCCTCCTTTATGTCTTCTGTAACCCATTGATCATTCAGTAACATATTGTTCATTTTGCATGTAATGTATGATTTTTTCTTTTTTCTTTTATCATTGGTTTCCAGTTTCATTCCATTATGATCACAAAAAATTCATGGTATTATCTCCTCCCGTTTATATTTACTGAGGGTTGCCCTATGGCAAAACATATGGTCTATTTTTGAGAAGGATCCCTGTGCTGCTGAGAAAAAAGTATATCCACTTGATGATGGTTGATATATTCTATATATGTCACTTAAGTCTAGGGTATTGATTGTGATATTGAGTTCTATAGTTTCTTTATTCAACTTTTGTTTGGAGGATCTGTCCAATGGTGAGAGACGTGAGTTGAAGTCACCCATAATTATTGTACTGTGGTCTATTTGATTCTTGAACTTGAGGAGAATTTGTTTAATGAACGTCTCAGCACCATTATTTGCTGCGTGAATATTGATAATTGTTATGTCTTGTCAGTGAATGGTTTCTTTTAACAGTATATAATGTCCTTCCTTATCCCTTTTGATTAAATTAGTCTTGAGGTCGATTTTATTCTATAGGAGGATGGCCACCCCTGCTTGGTTACGAGGACTGTGTGCATGGTATAAATTTTCCCAATCTTTCACCTTCAGCTTGTGTATGTCTTTTCCATTCAGATGTGTCCCCTGGAGGCAACTTATTGTTGGATTTGTTTTTTTTAATTCAAGTTACAAGCCTATGTCACTTTATTGGAGAGTTTAAGCCATTAACGTTTAGAGTAACTATTAATATATGGTTTGTACTGCCACCCATATTTGCTTATATCTTTTTTTTAAATTAGTTTGTTTCTCCATGATTAGCTTTTCCCGCCCTCTGTCATTACTGAGGCACTTCCCACTGATGGTTTACATTGTTGATTTTCATTTCTTCCTCGTGTAGTGTTTTGCTCAAGATGCTTTCCAATGCTGGTTTTCTGGCTGCATATTCTTTTAGCTTTTGTTTATCATGAAATATTTTTATTTTGTTGTCTTACATTAAGCTTAATTTTGCTGGATACATAATTCTTGGTTGGCATCCATTGTCTTTCAGTGTTTGAAGTACGTTGTTCCAGGATCTTCTCACTTCCAGCATCTGTGATAAAAAAAAACCATTGTTAACCTTTTTGTTTTACCCCTGATTGTAATCTGCCTCCTTTCTCTGGTAGGTTTTAATATTTTCTCTTTGTTTTGTATATTGGATATCTTCATAACAATGTGTCTTGGCATTGGTCTACTGTGATTTTGTGTGCTCAGTGTCCTGTAAGCATCTACAATTTGTTTATCTGTTTCCATTTTTATTTTTGGAAAGTTTTCTCTAATTATTTCATTCAGCAGGTTACTCATTCCCTTGGTTTGAATCTCTGTACCTTCCTCTTTCGGGATGACTCATAAGTTTGTTTTTTTTAATGTTATCCCATATCTCTTGGATGTTTTCTCATAATTTTTTACAGCATTTCTTTCTTGGATAGAGATTTTTCAAGATGATATATTTTGTCTTCATTATCTGACATTCTGTCTTCTACTTGCTCCACTCTGTTAGTGATACTCTCAATTGAGTTTTTAATTTGGTTTATCATTTCCTTCATTTCTAGAATTATTGTTTGATTTTTCTAATAATCTCTATCTCCTGATAAAGATGCTTAATTTCTTATTTTATCTGTTTATGTAATTCATTTTCAATGCGTTCTTTCACTGTTTGTTTTTGTTGTCTCGTATCCTCTTTAATGTTCCATTACATCTGTCTAAGGTATTCCTTGAGTTCTTTATATGACCATTTTTCTGATGACTCCAGATGCTCTTGAATATTTAGGCTGTCCTTCATTGTTTGTACTTTTTTTCTTCCTTGCTTTTTTATGCTGCTCGTGTTACTTCTTGTTCTGTTTGACTACTGAGTTACTGCTTACTCTTATAAATTTATTTGATGCTTGGAAGGAAAGATATTAGAAGGGAAGGGAAGAAGTCACTAAAGAGAATGAGGAAGGGGTATAATAAAATTGAAAAGAAATGAAAAGACAAAAGAAAAAAATAGAAAATAAAGAAAGAAAATTTTAAGTAATAATGATAATTAAAAAATGAAAATTAAAATTTAAAATAATAATAATAATAATGAAATAAAAAATTAAAAAAATAAAAAACATTAAAAAAGTTAAAGAACAACAACAAAAATGAAAATGAATGAAAAAGAAAAACATACAAATAATATAATAATAATAATACATGCAGTACTCGAGTTCAATTAACTTCTCTTCCAGTAGGTGGAGCTGTGTGCACTGGGCCAAGCTTCTCCTCTAAATAAGTGGGAACAAATCACTGTGCAGCAGCTCTTCCTCCCAGACTCGGCGGGTCTCCAATCCTGAGTGCCTAGGGCCTTCTCTTGTGCTTCCTCAAGCCAGGCCCCGCTCACCTTTGACGCTCACCACAATACTGGTTACACACCAGGCCTCTGCTCCTGGTAGCCCTGTTTTAATGAACGCCTGGGCACACTCTCCCTGTTTGCCTCCCTCAGACCCTAAGTTTGTAGAGCTTTGTCCTGAGAACCGCCAGCGAATTTTCCTGTCTTCCGGGAGCCATGCCCCTGGTAGGTGGTGTAAGAGACCTCAATTGTCAGCACTGGTGGGAGTGGTAGCCGGGAATTCCACGCCGCAAGTCCCGAGCCAATCCTGTTTCCCTAGGTCTGGCTATCGTGCTCCTGGGAGAGCTGGGAGGGGCCCTTGAGGTTTCCCCGTGGTGTTGAGAGAGATGGCAATGGGATTACACACTTGTCGCGTTGGTTTCAATGAAGTTATCTCCTCCGCCTGTAATGTCAGTTCTATGCCATGGTGGTATCCCATTAAAATGGTGACCGTTTGTTCCCTTTGCTGGGTGACCAATGCAATGGGTGGGTCCTGACTATCTCTCCCAAGCCCCATTTCAATCCTGTGGCCACTGCCTATGAAGGCTCAGTTGTCTTTTAACTCTGTCAATTCAGAAAGCCCAACCAGTTATTTCAGCGGGAATGTTAGTGCTGAGTCACAAAAACCAGACGAATCTAAGCTTGAATGCAGCCAATCTGGGCTCTGTGTGTGTTCTGAGGGGCCCAGACTGTTCGCCCCAGATTCACAACAGGTCAACATTGCCTAGTGATTCTGAGCAAACAGCATTTAGACAGTTTATGACTTCCTATGCCCGTGCAGCTGAAGAGATCAGAGACTTGATTTCTCCATGCCTGCCTTCATAATGGATCTCCTGTATTGCTACTTTTTAATATCTGTGCATGTGCGTGTTTGTATATATATATAAATATGTATATATATATATATACACACACTCTTCAGATTTTTCAAAATATGAAATATATGTGTCTTATTATACACTCCCTAAATTCATTCATATTCATATCTGTGGATTTATAATCAACTTTCCACAAGATTATTCTCATAATAATCATCCACCTGCAATACATATTGTTTCGTAGTACTGAAAACTAAATTCAGTGAATGGTGCATACAAACCCTATTATTTCTACATTTACTTAGCCAGTTTAAAATCAATGCAAGTAGATTCCTAGGGGACATGATGTGTATTTTGACTTTCATTTTTATTCAACACTTGTACGTTACTATGTCTTCAGTTTATCCACATCATAGGATATATATTTCAGTCACAAATTAGAAAATTTATAGGCATTTGTTTCACGATCAATCACTTCCTGATTCAGAACACATGCATTCCTCCATGTTTCTTGACTGGTCTTTTCATGAGACTTCTTTCCAAACACATTACTTTCGTTTAACATCATCACTTATAAAGCAAAACTCAAACACCATTCATCATAAATCATAATCCTAATATTACCATTAGATATATAACTGGTTGGAATGAATGATTGTATATCAATATAAGATTTCTTATATATTTTCACATGTCATTTCAATCCATTATTTAAAGTGGAATCAGTTATGTTATTTATTCATAGTATGGTCTATTCATGCATTATCTCTATATTCATAGACAGAGGTTACACCTCTTTGTGCCCCTAATACTAATGTATGCGTCTTCAAATTATTGCTCCCAGAAATGGTGAAAGAAATACTCATGTCACCTGATCTACATATACATTTTATCACAGTAATATTCTGAACAACAAACAAATAAAATATCACACTTATGATTGTACCAAAGCCTAAAAGGAAAGTGAATGTTGATAACTAATAGCATCCATGTCCAGGTTGCCTAATGCTCTCAAATGTCATTCCCATTCATGACGACATATTTGTTTTTTCCTATGATTATATATTCAAACTCAAGCCTGTTGAAAATGTCTAATCCTATCCCTCACTTTTTACTTTGCCTGATTTAGTAATGTCTCTATTGACACCTGCTTTCCTACATATTTTCCCCAGTTCATCATTTTGGCTTACTCTTCACATGTGCTGACATTTACATTCACTCTCTAAACAAAACCCTATTGCTAAAGAAGCTTTTTTTTCCAAATCATATACTCACTCTTCTTCCTAAACCTACTGACTATCTTCCTAATCCTACCAACTATCCCTTTTTGACTGGATGTTCTCTTCTACATTCAATCATCCAAGGTACAAGGTCCTATGCCATTGTATTTCGATTTAACTGAGACAATTGTACAGAACATTATTCAACACTAAGTATCCAAACCAAGGGCCCAATGCCCTTCTGGGCTTCAAATCTTTCTTAGATTCCCGTTTTTATACATATATTTCACCTATATATTCTTATAAATATCACAGGTTCCCAATCCCATTATTCATCCTGCAGAATGATTCCTAACCCAAATCGAAAATATTATTAACCCTAACCATACACTAACTTTGCAGGAGAGCAGGAACAGTGTGGGTATTAAACTACAGGAATCTAGGGGATCTTCACCTGCTGAGAAACTCAAATGTTCATGCAGAAATAATCCCTGGTGAAGATGAAGGCAGCTATGAAGTACCTCAGAAAGCAAAAGTCAACTTCCATGGCAATCATCCTGGTCAGGATGAAGGGTTGTGTCTGAATCATTCTCTCTCTTCTTAATGTATAGAACATGGACCAAACCAGTCCTGTGTGGAAGCTGTTCCCGGGTGCTTATGGTTGATATAACATTCTAACTAGAGAAAGTGCCACATGAAAATCGGGGCAGCCTCCACCTCATGGTACTTTTGGAAGCAACAAAGTGGTTGCCAAGGCAGTGACATCATTCAGATCCTGAAGAAAGTGATCTCACCTCACTTCCTTGGTGAGGGAACTCTCTGAACTTGGGATCCAGGAAGCCAGGCACCCAGAGACAGTCCCTGTTCTAGTCCCAGTGGTCTCACATGTTTGGAATTACCAAGGACAGAGTCAGTCTTTCTTGGTACCTACAGATGTGAGGATGTCCAAATGCCAGGAAACCTCTGAAGAGGGGCTTTCCCTGAGAAAGCAGGTAGTGGATCATTTTCTGAGAATAGGTAGGAAAGGCGGTTTGTTTGGTATGGTGTGGAATATTTCTATTAAGTCCTTTGACAAGGTGAGTGTTTCTATGTGTGTGTATCCCACTGAGTCCATTGTTGTAGACATTAGAAAAGACAATTCATCAATGGATGTGTCCTGTCTAGTAGAAAGCTTCCCAGCATTCATCCTGCCCAATTCATGAGTGGACTCTGGCTTGCCTTATGGATGGGCAACACCTACAAGCTTCCTAATTTCCTGTTTTCTCTCTCAATTCAGCCCACTCTCCAGAATAGTATCATGGTTTTGTGTCCAAGATTTGTACCACCTCCAAGATCTGTGACATGGCTATGTACTGGATAGCTGAAGGAAATGGCTAGCATCTCAGAAATCTCAGATATCTGTTGACCAGGAAAGTCTCAGTGGAGAAACCCTGCTTTGGTCCTTTTGCTTAACTATTGTTCTGTTGAATGTCAGGAAGTTTTTTGCCTCAAGCCACCACTTTGTGAACCCTGAAGAAAACAGTTTTCAAATGGAAATGAATGGGCATCACCTGTGGCTCTTTGCTTAATTGCTTAGGATTGGGATATGTCTGAATCAGCCTGTTGGCCCTGTGTGATGCTGTGGCTTAGATTCTCATCACCTGATGGATCTAAAGATAGATCCCATGCGTGCATCCAAAACCAAAATGGCAAAAAGATCAGATATTGTTGATGAACTCTCTTGCCTTCCTCTGGTAGGTTCCAGATATCCATCAAGTGAGAATAGGGATTCTTTGGGTCAAATGAGTTCTTCAAAGCCCTGCAGAGGCTAGGCCATAGGTGCTTGATTATCATGACTCCAATTCACTTAAAGAATCTAAACCCCAAAGCTAGAAGGCCTCAAGTTGGAGAAGCCAAGCAATATTAAAGGTAGGCCTATTTGATTACTCCTGGTTCACAGGAAGAGAGTCCAGGCCACCCTTACTTTAGGCAAATGCGGTGCAAGGAGCTTATTTTGGACACTGTCGTGGGCTGCATCCCTTATGGAAACCTCCAGCCACAGGATATAATGAGTGTCTATATGGAAGAAGATGAGGGCCATGTGAGAGTGTTTTGGTTTTAATTGTGGACATTTGTCTGGCGGTTGGAAGAGATCACTGGGTCCACCTAGGCTTGCACTCTGGTGTGATTCCCCTTAGAGACTGAGTTCTTTTACTGATCTCAGAGAATTATTGCCAGGAATTGTGTTGGAATTTTAGATGGCCATGCATGAGAGTTGCCCTTGGAAAGTGACATCTAGGCCCTAGTTGACTTTCCACAGAGCACAGGGAATCTCAGCCAGAATAACACATGATATTATTCTTAAAGACTTGGCAGCCATATTTGAGAGTCAAAACACACATGGACCATACTTTGTAGACCTCAATGGGCCTGGCTTAATCTGACTTTTGGCCACTTTTGGAAGCCTTGCCTGTAAGAATTCTCCAGAGTTTTCATTTAATGGTTTCTGAGTGAATTGAAATCCACAGTGCCTCCAACTTCATCCTTGAAAATTGGCTATATCAATATCATGAAATTTTTGAAATTCCCATGACCGGGTAGCACTGGAGAACATTTGGATGTCCTCTTGCTGATCATGAGTATACAGGACAGTGCCTTGATTGACTGGGTTTTATGAAAATGGTGTAGAACAGAGATTCCAGTAAGTTGGATCTTGCTGAGTAGTTGCTCTAGAGCAGTGGTTGGCAGGTGTGTGATAAAACATCTGTGGTGGGGGCATGTGGATCTGCCATTGGCTTCCAAATGGATTGTGACTGACATTTTGCAGTCAGTAGAACCTTATATGTAAAAGCATATTGTTATATGGAGAGGTTTCAGGGCAATGTTCAGAATCAGGATGCTATGGTCAATAGGGCAAGTTATGTGGGATAGAAGCCTGGTTGGTGCATTCTCCTGCAGAACTCGACACACCACACTTGACAGAACTCACTTCAGCACTGTGTCCCAGGTGAACCCTTGTATTTAATGAAGCAAATACCAAACTCCCAGTGCAGCAGCAAGAAACACCACGAAAGTGGAGGATGACCAAATGAATTTACAGTCCACACGGGGAGACACCTAGAATCCAGTGGCCACAGTATACCTACAAATAGAAAATTCAGCACTGCTGCCTCATGTTTATTGGAAAATAAGAAACCATGTCATCCAGGTCACATAGATGCAGAACCAGATTTGATGGTCTCACTACATATGAAGCTAATGCTTCTGACAACAGCATATATTTCATTGCCCAACCTCACAGGCAGGTTCTTCAGATGTTAGGCTGGCAGAAATTCATGTTTTTGGAGTGATTACCCTGTCCCTTACTTTTGGAAACTCCTCTACCAACTCCAAATTTGTGAACTTCTGAGCATTTTCCATTCCACATATGTATTCACAGATTTTCTAAATGTTCTCCTCTAATTGTGTCTTATGTATGGCGAAGGTAATGTCAAGGCATTATTCTGAATGAGAGTGGGAAGATTTTTGTGTAGCACATATTTGCATACACATTGGATACATTTTCCAATTTTCCATTCAAAATACTGAATCCCTGACACTAACACATGCCCTACTAGACTTTGACTTCTTATCCTAATTTGATGGAGAATAATAACCCAAACAGAATACAAATACAAGAGGTTCACAGGAGGCATGGTGTATAATTGGACTTGCCTTTCGTATGATAAATTGTAGGTGTTATAAATCTAGTGAATTTTAATTGAAATAGTTCTCCATGTGTTTTCAAAGTTAACAAATATGTGAATAACTGTCTCCCTTTCTCTGTAGCCTATTCATCACATGTATTTTTATAAGCACATACAGAATTCTACCTGGTATCAGTCGTACATTTGGTGAGGTGGCTGGCTTGGCAGATACAAATTGTGAGAAGAGATCACTCCTACTTAACGCTGTTGGAACTGAAAATTCAACATATGGGTGAGCTTTTTAGTTAAACAACATGAATCCATGTACATTTAAATGAATATTTTTGGATCTGTGGATGATATATATTTCATGGTGAATTTCAATTCACATACATAATGCTACTTTTTAATGTCTGTGTGTGTGTGTGTGTCTGTGTGTATATATATATATATATATATATATATATATATATATATATATATTCACTCTCCAGATTTTTCAAAATATTTAGTATATTTTTCTTTTTATACCCTCCCTAAATTCATTCATATTCATGTATGTGGATTTATAATCAACTTTTCACAAGATTATTCTCAGAAATATTCCTCCACCTGAAATACATATTTTTTTCCTTCTACTGAAAACTAACTTTGGGGGATCACATGATGGCGGCGAATGGAGTGCATTACCCCCATGTACCACGTCACTGTGCGGGAAAATGACGAGTTAGAACGGCTAAAACCTATCTTGTTAGGAATTTCCAGCAAATTTGGGGTGCTCCAAAACCTAGTGGACATATATCCATCTCACGAGGATCAGCTACGGGGGCTCAAACGCGAGTGATTTTTCCGCACGGAGGGTCATGCTGCTTATTCAGCAAATTGCCCTGCAGCTAGAGTGTGTGGCGCGCACTGGGAAAAGACGAAATAGCATCGCAAATATTCAGTGGTGCGGATTCTATGGGCTCCTGCCCGCTATGCAATTACTGTGCTCAGTGCTGAATTCTGGGATTGAGACGGGGATGGATGTGGTCCAATTCCGTTCTCCATACCGGTCAGACCACAGAGGAAGCCAGCGTCCACCATCTTGAAGAGCTGACGTCACCATCCCTGTTTTCGACTGATCGCAGCTCATTCAGCTATAGAACAGGTAATTTCAGGATTCCATTCACCTTTGCTTCGCAGACAAATTACTCAGGCTCAGTGCTAAAGAACCCGCAGAAACTGCGTCTTGGAGCCTGCTCCTATTAGAACATACACTGAGCCCAGAGCGGCCAAATTTGGCCTCCCTGAACTGATCTGGCCCAGGGCTCAAGAACCCGTGGAAACTGCTTCCCGGTCCGGGTCTTGCTGAATAATGTGGAGGTAAATATCAACCGAGCCTTCATAGGCAGTGGCAACAGGATTGAGACGAGGCTTGTGAGGGCAAGTCAGGACTCACCCATTGCTTTGGTCACCCAGCAAAGGGAACGAAATGCTGCCTTTTGCATGGGATACCAACATGGCAGAGATCTGATGTCATCAGAAAGCAGCGGAGGAGATAACTTCATTAATACCAGCGGTGACAGAAACAGTTGGTCTCCTGGTAAAGAAAGTGAGTCAGAAACACTCGAGTCTCTCTCACTTTTTCATCAAGCCAGAGGGGCAGAGCAGAGCCGCTGCCCATGCCTGGAACAGGCCCAGCGACACACCTGCATGATACTCACTTCACTCCAATTGGAATAGAGGCAGAGGAGAGCCACCACAGGTGCCCAGAACAGGCCTAGCGACCAGCAGGCATGGTAGTCACGTCACCTCAATTGGAGTAATTGCAGAGCAGAGCCTTCTCCAGCACCTAGTACAATCCAAGTGGCCCACCGGCATGGTAGTCACATAACCCCAATAGGAGTAGGCGCAGAGCAGAGTCTTTGCCCATGGTGCCCGGAACAGGCCCAGCAACCTGCCGGCTTCGTAGTCACGACACCCCAATTGGAGTAGCGGCAGAGCAGAGCCACCACCCGCGCCCTCAAGGTAGACAAATCTGCACCCGACCAGCAGAAGAGGCCCAGCGGCCTGCCAGCGCGGCAGACACTTCACCCCATTTGGAGTAGGGGCAGAGCAGATCCATCGCCCATGCCCGTAAGGTAGGCAGACCTGCGACCGACGGCAGAACAGGCCCACCCACCCGCCGGCATGGTAGTCACGTCACCCCAATTGGAGTAGGGGCAGAGCAGAGCCGCCGCCCGCGCCTCTAAGGTAGGCAGACCTGAGACCGACTGGCAGAACACCCCAGGGGTCCATGGGTGTGGTACACACGTCACACCAATTAGAGGAGGGGCTTAGCAGAGCCGCTTCCCGCGCCTGCAGGGTAGGCAGACCTGCGACCGATCAGGAGAACAGGCCCAGCGGCCCATCAGCATGGTAGATAGATCACCCCAATTGGAAGAGCACAACAGCCACACCCCGCACCAGCAAGGAAGACTTTTCAAATATACAAGAGCAATATAAATATATAGGGGGAAAATTTCAAAATCACAACAGTTTCACCAAGCAGAAAGAAACGCGAGCCGTATGAAAAGACAAAGAAAAAAGGACCACAAGCAATGCAGGTCAACACAACTTTAGAAGAGGTAATAGCTGCAGCAGATGGAATGTCAGATAAAAAACTCAGGATATACATGCTTCAGATAATCTCGAGTCTCAAGGAAGACATTAGACAGCAAAATCAGACAATGAAAGATCACTTCGACAATGAATTACACAAACAAATCCAAGAAGCAAAAGATCAATTATACAGGGAGATAGAAGTTGTAAAAAATGACAAACAGAAATCCTAGAAATGCAGGAAGCAATAAAACAACTTAAAAACTCAATTGAGAACACTACCATCAGAGTAGAACACTTAAAAGATAGAACATCAGACAATGAAGACAAAGTATTTCAACTTGAAAAGAACATAGACAGCTCAGCAAGACTGTTAAGAAACCATGAACAGAACATCCGTGAAATATGGGATAACATAAAGAGACCAAACTTAAGAGTCATTGGGATACAGGAAGGTATAGAGGTCCAAACCAAAAGAATGAGCAATGTATTTAATGAAATAATACGAGAAAACTTCCCAGACTTGAAGAATGAGACAGACTCCCAAGTCCTAGAAGCCAACAGGACGCCGAATGTGCAAAATCATAAGAGATCCACACCTAGACGCATTATAATGAAGATACCCAACGTACAGAATAAAGAGAGAATTTTAAAAGCTACAATTGAAAGGAAGCAGATTACATTTAGGGGTAAAGCAATCAGGATAACAGCTGATATTTCAACACAGACTCTGAAAGCTAGAAGATCCTTGAAATATATGTTTTTGTCAGGAGCTTTAGCTTCATTTCTAGTGAAAGCATCAAAGCTGTGTCTGCATCTATGTAACCTGGAGAACATGGTTTCTTATTTTCCAAAAGACATGAGGCGGCAGTGCTGAATTCACTCTTTGTAGGTAAACTGTGGCCACTGAAGGCTAAGTGTCTCCCCGTGTGGACTGTGAAGCCATTTGTTCATCCTCCACTTTTCATGGTGTTTCTTGCCGCTGCACTGGGAGTTTGGTATTTGTTTCACTAAATAAAATGAGTTCAACTGAGACCCAGTGCTGGAGGGAGTTCTGTCATGTATGGTGGGTCAGGGTCTGCAGGAGAATTCACCAACCAGGATTCTATCCCACATAGATTGCCCCCTTGATCATAGCAACCTGATTCTGAACATTGCCCTGAAAATCTCCATATAAAAAATGCCTTCACATGGAGAGGTTTCAGACATATAAGGTTCTGCTGGATGCATCATGTCAGTCTCAAGCCCTTTGGAAGTAATGGCAGATCCACATGGCCCCACAAGAGATGTTTTATCACACACCTGCACACCACCTGCACACACACTATTCAGTAGGCTACAAGTTACTGGCATTTCTGTTCTACACCATTTTCATGAAACCCAGACAATCAAGGCACTATCTGGTACACTCATGATGAGCAAAAGGACATCAAAGGTTCTCCAGTGCCACCTGGTCATTGGAATGGCAAAAAATTCATGGTATTTATGTAGCCACTTTTCAAGGATGAAGTTGGAAGCACTGTGGGTTTCAATTCATTCAGGAACCATTAAATGGTGAGGAAGCTCATTTCAATAAAAGATCTGGAGAACTCTCACAGGCAATTTTTCCCAAGGAGTGAGCTAGATCTCAGTTTAGAAGGGCGAATCTCATTAGTGGCCTATTCCACTGCCACACAAATGACCTCAATTGAAACCAAAACACTCCCACATGACCCTCATCTTCTGCCATAGAGACACTCATCATAACCTCTTGCTGCAGGTTTTCATGAGGGATGCAGCCCAAGACAGTGTCCAAAATAAGCTCACTTACCCCTCAATTGCCTAAAGTCAGGGTGGCCTGGACACCCTTCCTGTGAATCAGGAGTGATCAAATAGGCCTGCCCTTAATACTGCTCTGCTTCTCCATTTTGACTGTACTGATTGTTGAGTATAAATTCTTTGTGTGAATTGGAGTCATGAGAAAATCCAAGCACCTATGCATTAGCCTCTTCAGGGCTTTGAAAAACTCATTTGACCCAAATGATATCTATTCTCACTTGATAGAGGTCAGGACTTACAGAGGAAGGCAAGAGACTTCATCCACATTGACTGCTCTTATGGCCATTTTGGTTTTGGATTCAGAGATGGGATCTTTCTGTAGATCTGTCAGGTGCCGAGAATCTAAGCCCCAGCCTCACATAGGGCCAAGGGGCTGATTCAGACACATCCCTTTTGAAGCAATTAAGCAAACAGCCACAGGTGATGCCCATTCATTTTCATTTGAAAACTGTTTTCTTCAGGCTTTACAAAGGGGTTGCCTGAGGCAAAGAAATTCCTGACATTCAGGGCAACAGAACAAAAGGTTAGCAAAAGGCAGAAAGCAGGGTTTCTCCACTGAGGCTTTACTGGTCGCACTGATATCTGAGTTTTCTGAGATGCTCCCATTGCCTTCAGCTATCCAGTACATGGCCATGTAACAAAGCTTGGAGGCGGTACATATCTTGGACACCAAACCATGAGACTATTCCGGAGAGTGGCCAGAATTCAGGAAGAAAACTGGAGCTTAGGAAGATAGTAGGTGTTGTCCATTCATAAGGCAAGCTGCAGTCCATTCATCAATTGCGCAGGATGAATGCTGGGTAGCTTTCTACTAGACAGGGCACTTCCATTGATGCATTCTCTTTTCAAATGTCAACAACCACGGACACAGTGGGATACACTTTTAGAAACCCTCGCCATGTCAAACGACTTTCTAGAAACAATCCACTCAAAAACAAACAATCCACCATCCCTACCTATTCTCAGAACATGAGACAAAACCACAAACTCACACCCACACCCACAAAGCACCTCCTTCCCAGAAGTAGGTCTTTGATTATCCGGAGTTTCCTCTGACTGGTGGGCCATACCATGTTCCCCCGAAATGGCCTGTACTTTCTCAGATTTGGTGTCTTTGCCAGAACAACTACCTGTTTTCTCAGGAAACACCTGTCTTCATAGCTTTCCTGGCATTTGGCCATCCTCACATCAGTTGGTACCAATAAAGACTGACTCTGTCCTTGGTAAATCCAATCAAGTGTGCCAACTGGGACTGGCACTGGCTCTGGGGGCCTAGCTTCCTGGTTCCCAAGTTAAGAGAGTTCCACTACAAAGGAAGTGAGGTGAGGTCACTTTTTTCAGGAACTGAATGAGGTCACTGCCTTGGCAACTACTTTGCCCTAACAGTTGCTTCCAAGGGTCCCATGAGTTGGATGCTGCCCCAATTCCTGTGACATTTTTACAAGTTAGAATGGTATATCAACCATAGTCACCCAGGAACAGCTCTCCACACAGGCTTGGTTTGGTCCATCTTCTCTACATTAAGAAGAGAGAGGCTGATTCAGACACAACCCTTCATCCTGACCAGGCTGTTTGCCATGGAAGATGACCTTTGCTCTCTCAGGTCCTTCATACCTGCCTACATGTTTTCCAGGGATAATTTCTGCATGGACCATTGAGGTTCTAAGTAGGTGGAAGATCCCCTCCATCCCTGCATTGTAAGACGAACTCTGTTCCAGCTCTTCTGTAATGTTATATTGAGGGAACAGTGTATGGTTATGCTTAATAACCAGTTCGATTTGGGTTAGGAATCATTCTACGGGATGTATAATGGTATTGGGTAACAGCAATACTTACAAGAATATATAGGTGAAATATAAGTATGAAAACAGAAATCCAGGTAAGATTTGAAGTCCAGAAAGTCATTGGGTCCTTGATTGGATTACTTAGCTTGAATTACGTTCTGCACAGGTATCTCAGATAAATTGATATACAATGGCATAGGAACTTGTACCTTGGATGATTGAATGTAGAAGAGAACATCCCCTCAAACAGAGATAGTCAGTAGGATCAGGAAGATAGTCGGTAAGTATCGGAAGAACAATGAGTATAGGATTTGGACCAAAAGTTATTTAGCAATAGGGTTTCGGTTAGAGAGTGAATTTCAATAACAGCACATGTGAAGGGTCTCTAACAATGATGAAGTGGGGAAAATATGTAGGAATGCAGATATCAATAGAGACATTAGGAAATCAGGCAAAGTATAAAGTGAGTGATAGGATTAGATATTTTCAACAGGGTTGAGGTTGAACATATAATCTTAGGAAGAAACAAATATGTAGTCACCAATCGGATTGACATTTAAGAGCATAAGGCACCCTGGACATGGATGTTTTTAGTAATCCATGTTCACTTTCTATTTAGGATTTTGTAGAATCATAAGTGTGACCTTTGAATTTTGTGTCTAGAATACTACTGTGATGAAATGTATATGTAGATCAGGTGACATGAGTATTTCTTCCACCATTTCTGGAAGCAATATTTTGAAGATGTATAAATTTGTATTGGGGCTACAAAAAGGTGCACCCTGTGTCTATGAATACAGAGGAAATGCATGAATAGACGATACTGTGAATAAATAATAAAACTGGTTTCAACTTGAAATAATAGATTGAAATAAATTTGAAAACAAACAAGAAATCTTATATTAATATACAATCATTCATTCCAACCCATTATACATCTAATGGAAATATGAGGATTTTGGTTTATCATGAAAAGTGTGTGACTTTGCTTCAAATTGATTATGAAAATCGAAAATAATTTGTTTGGAAAGAAGTCTCATGAAAAGACCAGTCAAGAAACCTGGAGGAATACATGTGTTCTGAAGCAGGAAGCGATTGAAAGTGAAACAAATGCCTATAAATTTGCGAAATTTTTGATGAAATATATGTCCTATGATGTCCATAAACGTAAGAAAGAGTAATGTACCAGTGTGGAATAAAAACGAACGTCAAAATACACAACACGTCCAATAGAATTCTACATGCATTGATGTTAAACTGGTTCAGTTACTGTAGAAATATTAGGATTTGAAGGCACCAATCACTGTAGTTAGTTTTCAGTACTAGGAAACAAATATGTACTTCAGGTGGATGAATATTTCTGAGAATAATCTTGTGAAAATTTTATTATAAATCCACATACATGAACATGAATGAATTTTGGGACTCTAAATAAGACACAAATATTTCATATTTTGAAAAATATGGAGACTATATATATATATATATATATATATATATATATATATATATATATATTTATATATACACACACACACACACACACACAAAACACACACACAGACTTTAAAATGTAGTAATATATGCCAATTGAAATCCATCATGAAATATATATCATCCACAAATGCAAAAATATATATTTTACAGAATATGGATTTATGTATAATTTTGTTCAACTAGGAAGCTCACCCATAGGTTGAATATTCAGTTCCAAAGCGTTTAGGAGGAGTGATCTCTTCTCACAATTTGTATTTGCTGAGGAAGCCACCTCACAGAAATATAGGTGTGATACCAGGTAGCTTTCAGTATGTGCATATAAAAATACATATGTTGAATAGGCTACAGAGAAAGGGAGTCAGTAATACACATATTTTGAACTTTAAAAACACATGGAGAACTATTTAATTAAAAATTGACTAGATTTATAACACATAAACTTTATCATGTAAAAGGCAAGTCCAAATATACATCATGCCTCCTTTGAACTGCTTGTATTTATATTCTGTTTGTGTTATTTTTCTCCATCATATTAGGATTAGTAGCCAGAGTCAAGTAGGGTATGGGATAGTGTCAGGGATTCTGTATTTTGAATGGAAAATTGGAAATTGTATCAAATGTGTGTGCAAATATGTGCAACCCAAAACTTCCCACTCTGATCCAGAACAATGCCTTGACATTACCTTCGCTCCAAGGAAGACACAATTAGAGGAGAAGAGTTAGAAAATTTGTGAATACATGTCTGGAATGGAAAATGCTCAGGAGTTCACAAACTTCGAGATGGTAGAGGAGTTTCCAAAAGCAAGGGACATGGTAAACACAACACCAACATGGAGCTCTTCTGGCCTAAAGACTGTTTGAGAAACTGCATGTGAGATTGGGCACTTGAAATATAAGTTGTTGTCAGAAGTTTTAGCTTTCTTTCTAGTGAGACCATCAAAGATGGGTCTGCATCTATGTGACCTGGACGACATGTTTTCTTATTTTCCAATGAACATGGGGCAGCAGTGCTGAATTCTCTCTTTGTAGGTAAACTGTGGCCACTGGGGGCTTAGTGTCTCCCCGTGTCGCTGTGAAGACATTTGGTCATCCTCCACTTTTCGTGGTGTTTCTTGCTGCTGCACAGTGAGTTTGATATTTGCTTTACAAAATACAAGGAGTTCAACTGGGACACAGTGCTGCAGGGAGTTCTGTCACTTGTGGTGGGTTAGAGTCTGCAGGAGAATGCACCATCCAGGCTTCTATCACTCATTGCTTGCTACATTGCCCCCTTTTCCATTGCAACCCAATTCTGAACATTGCCCTGAAACCTCTCTATATAACAAGGTGCCTTTACATAAATGGGTCTGCTGGCTGCTGCAAGTCAATCACATGCTATTTGGAAGCCAATGGCAGATCCACATGGCCCCACCACAGATGTTTTGTCACACACCTGCCAACAACTGCTCAAGGCGCACTACTCAGAAGGTTCCAACTTACTGGCATCTCTGTTCTATGCCATTTTCATGAAACCCAGTAAATCAAGGCCCAGTCTGGTACACTCATGATGAGCATCAGGAGATCTAACTGTTCTCCAGTGCCACCTGGTCATGGGAATTTTAAAAATTTCATGGTATTTATCTAGCCATTTTTCAAAGAGGAATTTGGAGCCACAGTGGGTTTCAATTCATTCATGAACCATTAAATGTTGTGGAAGCTCATTTCAATGAAAGATCTGGAGAACTCTCACAGGCAATGCTTCCCAAAGAGTGGCCTAAAGGTCACATGAGGCCAGGCCCATTGAGGTCTACAATGTGAGGTCCATGGGTGTTTTGACTCTCAAATATGCCTGCCAAGTCTTTCAGAATAAAATCCAGGTATATCCTGGCTGACATTCTCAGTGCTTTGTGGAAAGCCACCCTGGGCTTAGATCTCAGTTTCAAAGGGCAAGTCTAATGCGTGGCCTCCTAAAATCCCAACACAATTCATGTGAATACTTCTCTGAGGTCAGTTCCAGAACTCAGTCTCTAAGGTGAATCAAACCCGAGTTAAAGCCCAGGTGGACCCAGTCTTATCTTCCAACAGCCAAATAAATGACCACAATTAAATCCAAAACACTCCCACATTGCCCTCATCTTCTTCCATATAGACACTCATCATTACCTCTGGCTGGAGGTTTCCATGAGGGGTAAAGCACAAGACAGAGTCTGAAATAATCTAACTTGCCCTCATTTGCCTAAAGTCAGTGTGACCTGGACACCCTTCCTGTAAACAAGGAGTGATTTAATAGGCCTGCCACTAATACTGCTCTGCTTCTCCAATTTGAGGCCTACTGACTGTCATGTATAGATTCTTTATGTGATTTGGATTCATTAGAAAACCCAAGCACATATGGGCTAGCCTCTGCAGGGCTTTGAAGAACTCGATTAATTCAAAGGATCCCCAAATTCACTTGTTGGAGGTCAGGAACCTAACAGAGAAAGGCAATAAACTTCATCTACAATGACTGATTTTTTTAGACATTTTGGTTTTGGATGAACACATGGGATCTTTCTTAAGATACATTAGGCGCTGAATATCTAAGACACAGCCTCACACACGGCCAAGAGTCTGATTCACACACATATCTCTCAAAGCATTTTAGCAAACAGCCACAGGTGATGCCCATTCATTTCCATTTGAAAACTGTTTTCTTCAGGATTCACAAAGGGGTGGCCTGAGGCAAAGACCTTCCTGACATTCAGGGCAACAGAGGAATAGGGAAGCAAAAGGCCCAAAGCCGGTTTTCTCCACTGAGACTTTCCTTGTCACACTGGTATCTGAGTTTTCTGAGATGCTCCCTTTCCTTTCAGCTATAGAATACATTGGCCATGTCACAGAGTTTGGAGGTGGTACATAACTTGGACAAAAAACCATGAGCCTACTCTGGAGAGTGGCCAGATTCAGAAAAAAAACAGGAACTTAGGAAGATAGTACGTGTTGCCCATTGATAAGGCAAGTCACAGTCCATTCATAAATTAGGCAGGATAAATGCTGGAATTCTTTCTACTAGACAGGACACATCCATAGATGAATTCTCTTTTCTAATGAATACAACCACGGACACAGAGAGTTACACAGATATAGAAACACTCACATTGTCAAAGGAATTACTAGACACAGTCCACTCCAAACCCAACAAACTGCCTTTCCTACTTATTCTCAGAACATGAGAAAAAACCACAAACTCACTCCCACACCCACAAAGACACCTCCTTCCCCCAAGTAATTCTGTGACTATCCAGAGTGTCGTCTGACTGGTAGGCCATACTATGTACCACCAAATGGCCTGTCCTGTCTCAGATATGGTCTCCTTGGCCAAATCTGTGACGTTGTCAGGAGCCAGAAATGGGAAAGTACCTTTTTCTCAGGAAAGGCCCCTCTACAAAGCTCTCCTGGCATTTGGCCATCCTCACATCAGTAGGTTCCAGGAAACACTGATTCTGTCCTTGGTAAATCCAAACAAGTGACCTCAATGGGACTGGGACTGGGACTGGCTCTGGTTGCCTGGCTTCTGCACACAAGTTCAGAGAGTTCCATCACCAAGGAAGAGAGGTGAGATCACTTACTTCAGGTAGTGAATGAGGACACTGCCTTGGCAATCACTTTGTCCTAACAGTTGCTTCCAAGGGTCCCATGAGATAGAGGCTGCCCCTACTTCCTGTGACACTTTCACAAGTTAGAATGGTGAATCAACCATAGGCACCCAGGAACAGCTCTCCACACAGGCCTGGTTTGGTCCATTTTCTCTACATTGAGAACAGAGAGGCTCATTAAGATACAACCCTTCATCCTGACCAGGTTGTTTGCAATGGAAGATGAGTTTTGCTCTTTAAGGTCCTTCATAGCTGCCTATATCTTCTCCAGGGATCACATCTGCATGGACCTTTGAGTTTTTCAGCATATGGAATATCCCCTACATTCCTGTATTGTAAGACCAACACTGTCCCTGGTCTTTTGTTAAGTGAGATTGTGGGAACAGTGTATGTTTAGGGTTTAATAACATGTTTGATTTGGGTTAGGAATCATTCTGCTGGATGAATAATGGTATTGGGAACCTGTGATATTTATTAAAACATAGACATAAAATATAAGTATGAAAACAGAAATCTAGGTAAGATTTGAAGCTCAGAAGGGCATTGAGCTGTTGATTGTGATACTTAGCTTTGAATTATGTTCCGCATATATGTCTCAGATAAATCGATAATCAATGGCATAGGACCTTGTACCTTGGATGATTGAATGGAAAAGAGAACTTCCACTCAAACAGGGAAACTCAGTAAGATTAGGAAGATAGTCAGTAGCTTTCAGAAGAAGAGTGAGTACAGGATTTGGACCAAAAATTCTTTATCAATAGGGTTTCGCTTAGAGAGTGAAAGTAAATATCATCACATGTGAAGAGTCACTCACATGGTGAACTGGGGAAAATATTTAGGAAAACAGACATCAATAGAGACATTAGGAAATCAGGCAAAGTATAGAGTGAGTGATAGGATTAGACATTATTAACTGCATTTAGTTTGAATATATAATTTTAGGAAGAAACAAATACGTAGTCACCAATAGGATTGATATTTGAGACTATTAGGCAAACTGGACCTGGATGTTTTTAGGAATCCATGTTCAGTTTCCATTTAGGCTTTGGTACAATCATAAGTGTGACTTTTGCTTTTTGTGTCCAGAATATTACTGTGATACAATGTATATGTAGATAAGGTGACCTGAGTATTTCTTCCACCATTTCTGGGAGCAATATTTTGAAGATGTATAAATTAGTATTCGGGGAACAAACAGGTGCACTCTTTGTCTTTGAATATGGAGAATATGCATGTATAGACCATACTGTGAATAAATAATATAACTGGTTCCAACTTCAAATAATGGATTGAATTGAAATGTGAAAATATACAGGAAATCTTATATTGATATACAACCATTCATTCCAACCCGTTTTACATCTAATGGTAATATGAGGATTATGGTTTATCATGAAGAGTGTGTGAGTTTTGCTTAAAATTGATTATGGAAATTGAAAATATTTTTTTTGGAAAAAAGACTCATAAAAAGACCAGTCAAGAAACCTGGAGAAATACATGTGTTCTGAAGCAGGAAGTGACTGAAAGTGAAACAAATGCTTATAAATTTGTGAAATTGTAGATGAAATACATATCCTCTGATGTGCATTCACTGAAGGAATAGTAATGTACCAGTGTTGAGTAAAAATGAACGTCAAAATAAACATCATGTCCCATAGGAATCTTCTTGCATTGATGTTAAACTGAGTCAGTTAATGTAGAAATATTAGGATTTGAATGCACCATTCACTGAATTTAGTTTTCAGTCCTAAGAAACAAATATGTATTTCAGGTGGATGAATATTTCTGAGAATAATCTTGTGAAAATTTGATTATAATTCCACATACATGAACATGAATGAATTTGAAAATTTGATTATAATTCCACATACATGAACATGAATGAATTTTGGGACTGTACATAAGACACATCTATTTCATATTTTGAAATATATGGAGAGTGTGCATGTATATATATATATATATATATATATATATATATATATATATATATACAAGAGTGTGTATACACACACACACACACACACAAAACAGACATTAAAAAGTAGCAATATATATGCCAATTGAAATTCTTCATGAAATATATATCATCCACAGATCCAAAAATCTTCATTTTACTGAGCGTGGATTTATGTGTAATATTGTTTAACTAGGAAGCTCACCCATAGCTTAAATTTTCAGTTACAACATCGTTTAGAAGGAGTGATCTCTTCTCATAATTTGTATCTGCCAAGTCAGCAACCTCACAAAAATGTACGTGTGATACCAGGTAGGATTCTATATGTGCATATAAAAAATACATGTGCTGAATATGCTACAGAGAAAGGGAGACAGGAATTCACATATTTGTCAACTTTAAAAACACATTGAGAGAGGGAGGGGCAGATCTGCCAATCGCTCCTTCAAGGTAGGCGGACCTGCGACCCACCGGCTGAACAGGACCAGTGGCCCGCCACCGTGGAAAACACATCGCCCTGGTTGGGGGAGGGGCAATGCCGCCGGGCCTGCAAGGTAGGCAGACCTGTGACCCACAGCAGGACAGGCCCAGCAATCTGCGGAGGGGCAGAGACGCCCTCTGCGCCTGCAAGGTAGGTGGACCTGCAACCACCGACAGACCAGGCCTATGGCCCGCCAGCATGGTAGACACATCGTCCCGGTTGGGGGAGGGGCGGAGCAGCCACAGGCGCCTGCAAGGTAGACAGACCTGCAAGGGACAGACAAAACAGACCCAGTGGCCCGCGGATGGTCAAAGCTGCCGCCCACGCCTGCAAAGTAGCCCGACTTGCGACCCACTGGCAGAACAGGCCCAGTGCCTGCAGAGGGGCAGAGTTGCTGCTCGCACCTTCAAGGTAGGCGGACCAGCTACCGACTTACAGAACAGGCCCAGCAGCCTGCTGGTGTGGTAGGCACATTGTCCCAATTGTAGGAGGGGCAGAGCCACCACCCGTGCCTGCGAGGGAGATTTTGAAACTATACAAGAGCAATATAAATATATAGGGGAAAAATTCAATAACACAACAGTTTCACCAAGCAGAAAGGAATATGAACAGTATGAAAAGACAAGGAAAGAAAGGACCATAAGCAATGCAGGTAAAGTCAACGTTAGAAGAGGTAATATCTGCAGAAGATGGAATGTCAGATAAAGAACTCAGGATATACATGCTTCAGATGATCTGGAGTCTCAAGGAAGACATTAGAGAGCAAAATCAGACAATGAAAGATCACCTTGATAATGAATTACATAAAAAAAATCCAAGAAGCATAAGATCAACTATACAGGGAGATAAAGATTATAAAATCAAACAAACAGAAATCCTAGGAATGGAGAAATCAATAAACCAACTTAAAAACTCAATTGAGAATACTACCAGCAGAGTAGAACACTTAGAAGATAGAACATCAGACAATGAAGACAAATTATTTCAACTTGAAAAGAACACAGACAGCTCAGCAAGACTTTTAAGAAACCATGAGCAGAACATCCAAGAAATATGGGATAACATAAAAAGACCAAACTTAAGAGTCATTGGGATACAGGAAGGTATAGAGGTCCAAACAAAAGGAATGAGCAATATATTCAATGAAATAAAGGAGAAAACTTCCCAGACTTGTAGAATGAGACAGAATCGCAAATCCTAGAAGCTTACAGGATGCCAAATGTGCAAAATCATAAGAGATCCACACCTAGACATATTATAATGAAGATGCCCAACATACAGAAAAAGGAGAGAATTTTAAAAGCTACAAGATAAAGGAAGCAGATTACATTTAGTGGTAAACCAATCAGGATAACAGCTGATCTTTCAACACAGATTCTGAAAGCTAGAAGATCCTGCAATAACATTTTTCAAACACTGAAAGAAAATGGGTTCCATCCAAGAATTGTGTATCCAGCGAAATTAAGCTTCAGGATAGAAGATGAAATTAAAACTTTCCACGATAAACAAAAGTTAAAAGAATTTGCAGCTAGAAAACGATTTCTTAAAAACATCCTTGGCAAAACATCACAGGAAGGGGAAATGGAAAATAACAATGAAAACCAACAGTGGGAGGTAGAGGAGTAAAGGGGGGGAAATAATCAAGGAGGAAAACAAACCATGCTTAGTAACATAAATATACAAATATGGCTGGAAGAACAACCCATATCTCAATAATAACCCTAAATGTTAATGGCTTAAACTCACCAATTAAGAGACACAGGCTAGTAGAATGGATCATAAAACAAGACCCAACAATATGCTGCCTACTGGAGACACATTTGTTAGGAAAAGATATACATAGACTGAAGGTGAAAAGTTGGGAAAAATCATATCACTCATATGGACTTCGGAAACAAGCAGAAGTGTCCATACTCATATCAAATAAAATAGATTTCAAGCCAAAGTTAATCAAAAGGGATAAAGAGGGACACTACATACTGCTCAAGGAAACCATACACCAACAAGACAAAACAATCATAAATATATATGCCCCAAACATTGGTGCAGCTATGTTCATCAAACAAATTCTTCTCAAGTTCAAGATTCTAATAAACCAATATACAATACTCATGGGAGACTCAAACACACCTCTCTCACTACTGGACTGATCTTCCAAACAAAAGTTGAATAATGAAACTATAGAACTCAATAACACAATTAATAACCCAGACTTATGATTTATATATATATATAGAATATACCACCCAACATCAAGCAGTTACACTTTTTTCTCAGCAGCACATGGATACTTCTCAAAAAATAAATCATATATTATGTCACAGAGCTACTCTTAGACAATATAAAGGAGGAGATATAATACCAGGCATCTTATCTGATCATAAGGAAATGAAACTGAAAATCAACAATAAAAGAAAGAAGGAAAAATCATGTATCACATGGAGAATGAAAAATAGGTTACTGAATGATCAATGGGTTATAGAAGACATCAAGGAGGAAATTAAAAAATTCTTAGAGATAAATGAAAACACAGACATTACATATCAGAATCTATGGGACACATTGAAAGCAGTTCTAAGAACAAAATTCATTGCTTGGATTTCATTCCTTAAAAAAGGAAAAAAAAAAAACAAATAAATGATCTCATACTTCATCTCAGAATCCAAGAAAAAGAAGAGCAAAACAACAGCAAAAGAAGTAGAAGCCAAGAAATAATTAAAATCAGAGCTGAAATTAATGAAATCGAAACAAAGAAACAATTGAAAAAATTGACAAAACTAAAAGATGGTTCTTTGAAAAAATAAATAAAATCGACCGACCCTTAGCCAAGCTAACAAAGAAAAGAATAGGGAGAATTCAGTATCACAACAGATAGTTCAGAAATACAGAAGATAATCCGAAATTATTTTGAATTCTTATTCTTCAATAAAATAGAAGATAGTGAAGGCATCGATAAATTTCTCAAGTCATATAATCTGCCCAGATTGAGTCAGGAGGATATAGGCAACCTAAACAGACCCATAACAATTGAGGAAATAGAATAAACCATCAAAAGACTACCAACTAAGAAAAGCCCAGGACCGGATGGGTATACAGCAGAGTTTTACAAAACCTTTAAAGAGGAACTAATACCATTACTTTTCAAGCTATTTCAGGAAAAATGCAAAAATCCTCAATGAAATTGTGGCGAATCGGATACAAAAACATATTAAAAAAATTGTGCACCATGATCAAGTAGAATTCATCCCTGGGATGCAAGGCTGGTTCAATATACAGAAATCAATAAATGTTATTCATCACATCAATAGACTTAAAAATAAGAACCATTTGATCATCTCGATAGATGCAGAAAAAGCATTCGACAATGTACAGCATCCCTTTATGTTCAAAAGTCTGGAAAAACTAGGGATAACAGGAACATACCTCAATAATGTAAAAGCAATCTATGCTAAGCCTCAGGCTAGCATCATTCTGAATGGAGAAAAATTGAAGGCATTCCCTCTAAAATCTGGAAGAAGATAGGGATGCCCTCTCTCACTACTTCTGTTCAACATAGTTCTCGAAACACTGGCCAGAGCAATTAGAGAGATTAAAGAAATCAAAGGCATAAAAATAGGAAAAGAAGAACGTAAATTATCACTATTTGAAGATGACATGATTCTATACTTAGCAGACCCAAAAAGGGATACAAAGAAACTATTAGAGCTAATAAATGAATTCACCAAAGTGGCAGGATATAAAATCAATACGCATAAATCAAAGGCATTCCTGTATATCAGCAACAAATCCTCTGAAATAGAAATGAGGACAACCACTCCATTCAAAATATCCACACACACACACAAAAAAAAAAAAAAAAATACTTGGGAATCAACCTAACAAAAGAGGTGAAAGACTTATAAAATGAAAACTACAGAACCCTAAAGAGAGAAATAGAAGAAGATCTTAGAAGATGGAAAAATATACTATGTTCATGGATAGGCAGAACTAACATCATCAAAATGGCAATATAACCAAAATTCTCTATATGTTAAATGCAATGCCAATCGGGTCTAAAAGCATGCAATGGAGGAAGGATAGCATCTTCAACAAATGGTTCTGGGAAAACTGGAAATTCATATGCAACAAAATGAAACTGAATCCATTTCTCTCGTCATGCACAAAAGTTAACTCAAAATGGATTAAGGAGCTTGATAGCAAATCAGAGACACTGCATCTGATACAAGAAAAAGTTGGCTATGATCTACATACTGTGGGGTTGGGCTCCTAATTCCTCAATAGGACACCCATAGCACACGAGTTAATAACTAGAATTAACAAATGGGACTTACTCAAACTAAAAAGTTTTTTCTCATCAAAAGAAAAAATAAGAGAGGCCTGGGAACAAATCTTTACTCCTCACACTTCAGATAGAGCCCTAATATCCAGAGTATACAAAGAACTCAAAAAATTAAACAATAAGAAAACGAATAACCCAATCAACAAATGGTCCAAGGACCTGAACAGACACTTCTCAGATGAGGACATACAATCAATCAATAAGTACATGAAAAAATGCTCACCATCTCTTGCAGTCAGAAAAATGGAAAACAAACCCACCCTAAGATACCATCTCACTCCAGTATGATTGGCAGCCATTATGAAGTCAAACAACAAGTGCTGGCGAGGATGTGGGGAAAAGGGTACACCTGTACATTGCTGGTGGGACTGCAAATTGGTGCAGCCAATTTGAAAGAAGTATGGAGATTTCTTGGAAGCTAGGAATGGAACCACCATTTGACCCAGCTATTCCCCTTCTCAGTGTATTCCGTAAGACCTAAAAAGTGCATGCTGCATTGACACTGCTACATTGATGTTCATAGCAGCACAATTCAAAATAGCAAGAGTGTGGAACCAACTTAGATGCCCTTCAATAGATGAAGGAAAAAAAATGTGGCATTTATACACAATGGAATAATACTCTGCATTAAAAAATGTCAAAATCATAGAATTTGCCGGGAAATAGATGGCATTAGAAAAGATTATGCTAAGTGAAGCTAGCCAATCCCTAAAAAAAAAAAACAAATGCCAATAGTTTTATTTGATATAAAGAGAGTAACTAAGAACAGAGTTGGGAGGAAGAGCATGAGAAGAAAATTAACATTAAACGGGGGTGAGAGGTGGAAGAGAAAAGGAAAGAGAAGGAAAATTGCATGGAAATGGAAGGAGACCCTCATGGTTATACAAAATTACATACAAGAGGAAGTTAGGGGAAAGGGGGGAAAAAACCAAGGGGGAGAAATGAATTACAGTAGATGGAGTAGAGAGAGAAGATGGAAGGGGAGGGGATGGGGGATAGTAGAGGATAGGAAAGACAGCCGACTACAACAGACACTACTATTGCAATACGTAAAACAGTGGATGTGTAACAGATGTGATGCTGAAACCTGTATACGGGGTAAAAATGGGAGTTCATAACCCACTTGAATCAAAGTGTGAAATATGATATGTCAAGCAATAGGTAAAGTTTTGAACAACCAACAATAAAAATTAAAGGAAAAAAACACATAGAGAACTATTTCAATGAAAAATGGACTAGATATATAACACCTACCCTTTATCATGCAAAAGGCAAGTCCAACTATACACCATGCTTCCTCTGAACGGCTTGTATTTCTATTCTGTTTGTGTTATTATTCTCCATCATAGTAGGATTAGTAGTCAGAGTCTAGTAGGGTATGGGTTAGTGTCAGGGATTCAGTATTTTGAATGGAAAAAAGGAAAATGAATCCAATGTGCATGCAAATATGGGCTACACAATAAATTTCCCACTCTCATCCAGAACAATGGCTTCACATTACCTTCGCCCCAAATAAGACGCAATTAGAGGAGAAGAGTTGGAAAATCTGTGAATATATATCTGGAATGGAAAATTCAAAGGAGTTCACAACCTTGGATGTGGTAGAGGAGTTTCCAAATGTAAGGGACAAGGTAAACACTCCACATACTTGTAGCTCTTCTGGCCTAAAGTCTTCTTGAGAAACTGCCTCTGATGTTGGGAACTCAAAATATATGTTGTTGTCAGGAGCTTTAGCTTTCTTTCTAGTGAGACCATCAGAGCTGGGTCTACATCTATGTGACCTGGAGGACGTGGTTTCTTATTTTCCAATGAACACTAGGCTACAGTACTGAATTCTCTCTTTGTAAGTAAACTGTGACCACTGGGGTCTAAGAGTCTCCCCGTGTGGACTGTGAAGGCATTTGGTCATTCTCCACTTTTCGTGGTGTTTCTTGCTGCTACACTGGGAGATTGGTATTTTCTACACGAAATACAAGGAGTTGAACTGGGACACAGTGCTGAAGGGAGTTCTGTCATGTGTAGTGGGTCATGGACTGCAGGAGAATGCACCAACCAGGCTTCTAGCCCACATAGATTGTCCCCTTGTCCATAGCAACTTGATTATGAACATTGCCCTAAAAATTCTCCATATACCAATATGCCTTTACATATAAGGGTTTCCTGGCTGCACCACGTCAGTCACATGCCATTTGGAAGCAATGGCAGATCCACATGGCCCCACCACGGATGTTTTATCACAAACCTGCACACCAAAGCTTGCGCCTACAATTGAGGAGTATCCAACTTACTGGCATCTCTGTTCTACACCATTTTAATGAAACTCAGTCAATAAAGGCACTCATGATCAGCAATAGGGCATACAAAGGTTCTCCAGTGCCACCTGGTCATAGGAATTTCAAAAATTTTATGGTATTTATCTAGCCATTTTTTAAGGTGGAAGTTGGAGGCACTGTGGGTTTCAATTCATTTAGGAACCATTAAATTGTGAGGAAGCTCATTTCAATGAAATCTCTGGAGGACACTCAAAGGCAAGTCTTCCCAAAGAGTCGCCAAAAGGTCACATGAAGCCAGGCCCATTGAGGTCTACAGTGTGAGGTCTATGTGTGTTTTCACTATGGCTGCCAAGTCTTTCAGAATAAAATCTTGTGATATCCTGGGTGAGATTCCCAGTGCTCTGTGGAAAGCCAGCCTGGGCCTAGGTCTCAGTTTCCAAGAGCGAGTCTCATGTGTGGCCTCCTAAAAACTCAAAACAATTCATGCCAATACTTCTCTGAGTTCAGTTCCATAACTCAGTCTCTAAGGGGAATCACACCAGATTTCAAGTCCTGGTTGACCTACTCATCTCTTCCAACCCCAACACAAATGACCAAAATTAAACCAAAACATTCCCACATGACCCTCATCTTATTGCATATAGACACTCATCTTAACCTCTGGCTGGAAGTTTCCATGAAGGACACAGCCCAAGACAGTGTCCAAAATAGGCTTCCTTGCCCCTTATTTTCCTAATGTCAGGGTGGCCTGAACACCCTTCCTGTAACCCAGGAGTGATCAAATAGGCCTGCTGTAATACTGCTCTGCTTCTCCAATTTGAGGCCTACTGACAGTGGGGTTTAGAATCTTTATGTGAATTGGAGTCATAAGAAAACACAAACACCACTGGGCTAGCATGTGCAGGGCTTTGAAGAAATCATTTGACCCAAATGATCCCTATTCTCACTTGATGGAGTTCAGGAACCTTACAGTGGAAGGCAAGAGACTTTATCCTCAATGACTCCTCTTTTGGGCATTTTGGTTTTGGATTCACACATGGGATCTTTCTTTATATAAATCAGGTGCTAAGAATCTAAGCCACAGCCTCACACAAGGCCAAGAGGCTGATTCAGACACACCCCTTTCTAAAGCAATTAGGCAAAGAGCCACAGGTGAGGCCCATTCATTTTCATTTGAAAAGTGTTTTGTTCCGGCTTCACGAAGGTGTGGCCTGAGGCAAAGAAATTCCTGACATACAGGGGAATAGAACAAAAGGTAAGCAAAAGGCCCAAAGCACGGTTTTTCCACTGAGACTTTACTGGTCACACTGATATCTGAGTTTTCTTAGTTGCTCGCCATTCCCTTCAGCTATCCAGTACATGGCCATGTCACAGAGCTTGAAGGTGGTACTTCTCTTGGACACAAAACCATGAGCCTATTCTGGAGAGTGGCCAGAATTTAAAAATAAAACCAGAACTTAGGAAAATAGCAGGTGTTGCCCATCGATAAGGGAAGCCGCAGTGCATTCATATATTCGGCTGGATGAATGCTGGGAAGCTTTCTACCAGACAGGACACATCCATTCATGCATTCTCTTTTCTATTGTCTACAACCAAGGACACAATGGGATACACAGACATAGAAACACTTGCTTTATCAAATCACTTATTAGAAACAGTTCACTCCAAACCAAACAAACCGCCATTCCTACCTATTCTGAGAACATGAGACAAAAGCACAAACACACACCCACACCCACAAAGCACCTTCTTCCCCCAAGTAGGTCTCTGACTATCCGGAGTGTCCTCTGACTATTGGGCCAAACTATGTTCCCCCGAAATTGCCTGTCCTGTTTCAGATCTGGTTTCCTTGGCCAACTCTGTAAAGTTGTCAGGAGGCAGCGGTGATCCACTACCTGCTTTCTCAGGAAAGGCCACTCTTCAGAGCTTTCCTGGCTTTTGGCAATCCTCATATCAGTAGGTACCAACAAAGACTGATTCTGTCCTTGGTAAATCCAAAGAAGTGAGACCACTGCTACTGGGACTGGAATGGGATTTGGGTGCCTGGATTCTTTGATCCCAAATTCAGAGAGTTCTATCACCAAGGATGTGAGGTGAGGTCTGAGGTCACTTCCTTTAGGAACTGAATGAGCTCACACCATTTGCAACCACTTTGTCCTAACAGTTGCTTCCAAGGGTCCCCTGAAATGAAGGCTGCCCCTGCTTCCTGTTACAGTTTCACGAGTTTGAATGGTATATTAACCATAGGCAACCGGGAACAGCTCTCCACACAGCCTGGTTTGGTTCTTCTTCTCTACATTAAGAAGAAAGAGGCTGATTCAGACATATCCCTTCATCCTGACAAGGTTGTTTGCAAGAGAAGATGACTTTTGCTCACTCAGTTCCTTCATAGCTGCCTACAACTTCTCCAGGGATCATTTTTACATGTACCTTTGAGTTTCTTAGCAATAGGAAGTTCCCCTACATTCCTATATTGTAAGACCTACTCTGTCCCTGCTCTTCTGTAAAGTTATATTGAGGGAACAGTGTATGGTTAGGGTTAATAACAGGTTCAATTTGCATTAGGAATCATTCTGCTGGATGAATAATGGTATTGGAAACCTGCGATATTTACAACAATATATAGGTGAAACATAAGTATGAAAACAGAAATCTATTTAAGATTTGAAGCCCAGAAGAGCATTGGGACCTTAATTGTGATACTGAGCTTTGATTTATTTTCTGCACAGATGTCTCAGATACATCAATATACAATGGCAAAGTTCCATGTATTTTGGATGATTGATTGTCAAAGAGAATTTCCAGTCAAAAAGGGATAATCAGTAGGATTAGGAAGATAGTCGGTAGGTTTAGAAAGGAGAGTGAGCATAGGATTTGGACCAAAAGTTCTTTAGCTATAGGGTTTCGGGTATAGAGTGAATGTAAATGTCACCACATGTGAAGAGTCAGTCACAATGATGAACTGGGGAAAATATGTAGGAAAGCAGATATCGATAGAGACATTAGGAAATCTGGCAAAGTGTACTCGGTAGCGAAAGGTTAATATAATAGGTACTTATCACTTCCTGTTTTCTGTATGCTTAATAAAACACTGTTGAAATCTTGAGAACTGTTTGCTAATCTTGTTCCCAGAATGTTCTGTCCTCAACTGCCAAACTGCAGAAAGTACTTCCTCACCCAGTTGCCCACAAACAGCTCACTCGCCCGGACCCATCAATAAACATCCTGCCCTGCCCTCTCAAAGGAAAGTATATAAGCTCTGCTTAAGCTGTTCTCAGGGCTCTCTGCTCTATTCAAGTGAACTCTGAGCCCCAGCATGCTGGACCCATAATAAACCCTTTGCTTTTGCATGAGACAGTCTCTTGGTGGTTTCTTCCCCGGACGCTCGCCCGACCTTTACATATGGAGGTTCCACTGAGATCCAGCAGTGGCAGATGAGAGACCCCAACGGGCTCCTCTCGGGGTATGTAAGGCGCCTCTTTCTGGTTTCAGGTTTCAGGTTAGGGCTTGGCAAAATGGCTGTTGATGAAGAGTGTGAGCTCTCTCCGACGATGGCTGACAGACATGTCATAGAGCCACAGGCCACGTCACTGGGGGACTCCCCAGAGAACTCGGGAAATCGAGGAACAATAGTCTCCTCAACTCAGTGATATTTTGTTTCAGATTCAGCATATCCAGCCCATCAGGTTTTGCCGGCTACTCAGTCCTGGTCTCAGTGTTGGACGTCCATTGCCTGTCTTTATTGTTTTGTCTTGTCTGTGTCGTGTGTCGTTGCTTTTACTGATTGTTTATCTTTCATAATGGGATAGAGCACTTCAATGCCTCTTTCCCTGACCCTTGATCATTGCACCAAAGTCCGCTTAAGGGCTCAGAATCTTTCTTTTTCAGTAAAACGCTGGACCTGGCAGACTCTCTGTGCCTCAGAATGGCCCACCTTTGGATTCAGATAGCCCCTAGAAGGATCTTTCTACTTCCCACTAATTTAAAAAGTCAGAGATATTGACTTTCAGCCAGCGCCACATAGACATCAGGATCAAGAGACATATATCTTAACTTTTCAGGACATCTGCAATTCTCCTCCTCCATGTGTGAAGCTTTTCCTTGCCCCTGCCCCCACTCCTACTCCTTCCCTCATGCTCTCTCAAACCTTCTGCTCCTCCTCCTCCTTCAACCTCTGTTCTCGCTGAGTCACAAGATTTGACTCTACTGGACTCTCGTCCTACTACTTATTCCCTGCCCTCGTCCCCCAACCCCCAACACCCTCTAAGTAATTCCCCTGCTGCTGACTCAGCCTGTCCGCCATTGGAGGAAGCTAAGTGAGCCCAGCGCACTCCAAATAACTCCCCTGCAGCAAACACACCCCCTCCTCCCCTGGAGGATGCTGGCCCGGCTAAAGGAATTTGCCGGCGTTGAATGATTGAAATCCCTGGAACTCCCATGATGCTCCCTCTCCATTTCTAAGGAACAATGATTGATGACAACCATGGGGGAAAAGTGCAAGCCTACCAGTTTTTACCTTTCTCCTCTTCAGACCTAAATAACTGGAAAAATAACAATCCCCCTTTTACTGAGGACCCCACCTGGGTCTCAGGTGTGGTTGAATCATTGATGTTTTCACACCAGCCTACTTGGGATGACTGCCAACAACTCCTAGGGACTCTCTTCATGACAGAGGAACAAAAGAGAATCTTCCTGGATTCTAGAAAAAAATATTCTCGGACCAGATGGGTGACCGACAAAACTTCCCAACATATGCAAAGCCGCCTTTCCCTTGCACAGACCCAACTGGGACCCCAAAACCTGTGAAGGTAATGAGCATCCTTCCTCTTATTGCGGGCTCTAATAGTGGGTATCTTAGTGGCCGCTAGGCGATCAACTATTTTGGCCAAGGTAAGAGAGATTATTCAAGGGACTGATGAATGTCCCTCCATGTTCCTACAGGGAATTATGGAGGCATATAAGAGATTTACTCCTTTCGATCCTCAGGCAGAGAATCAAAAGGCATCTGTCATGGTGGCCTTTATTGGGCAAGCTGTTCTGGATATTAAAAGACAGTTACAATGCTTAGATGGATTACAAGATATGACTTTGAGAGGTTTAGTCAGAGAAGCCAAGAAGGTATACTAAGAGAGAAACTGAGGAAGAGTATGGAGCAAAGGGATGATAAAAGAAACAAAAGACAGACTAAGGCATTGACTAAGGTCCTGGTCACAACAACAAATAGACCAGAAATTAAGAAACATGGAGACAGGAAGGGACACCGGGGACCACACTAGAGGCCACCCCTGGCCTCAATTCAATGTGCCTACTCTAAAAAAAAAGGACACTGGGCTAAAGAGTGCCCTAGAAAGAGACAGCCAGGCCAGCTGGACATTCTGACTCTGTTGGATTACTAAGAAAGTCGGGGCTCAGATCCTCTCCTTGAGCTCAGGTTAACTTTTGAAGTGGAGGGGACCCCAGTATACATTGAAGTGGATACAGGGGCAATATATTCTGCCTTTAAGGCCCCATTGGAACCTCTATCAAATAAAAGGTCTCTAATTCAAGGGGCTAATGGCAGTAAATATCAGGCTTGGACAACTAAGAGGACCATGGACCAGGGGAAAGGAAAAATCCATCACTCCTTCCTAGTAATCCCAGAATGCATGGCCCCATTGATTGGCAGAGATCTGCTCACAAAGCTCTGGGCCAAAATAACTTTTAACCCTGAAGGCCCCCAAGTGGAATTTCTAAATCCTTCAGTAAAAACTCCTATAATCACGGCTCTAACTATGTCAGTAGAAAATGTACATCAAATCACTCACCTTGGTTCAAAGAAACTGCATTCATTTTTGAAGGATCAAAAACAGTTTTCCACTAACCGACTCACAGTGAAAGGAAACAACTGAATGGATAACAAAAGCCTGTTGGGTCCATCAATTGGTTAATTCTTACCCTTCCAAGCTTCCTGCAGGAAAGCACCTACGAGGAACCAGACCAGGACAATTCTGGGAAGTGGACTTTACTGAAATTAAGCCAGCAAGGAATGGACTTAAATATCTCCTAGTCTTTGTAGATACATTTTCAGGATGGATTGAAGCTTTCCCCCCCAAAAAAAAGAAAAGAAAAAAAATGAAACAGTGCAAATGGTGGTCAAGAAGATTCTGGAAGATATTTTTCCAAGGTATGGCCTGCCTAAAGTAATAGGGTCTGATAATGGACCGGCGTTCGTGGCCCAGGTAACTCAGAGGTTAGCAAGGACCCTGGGGATTAATTGGAAATTACATTGTGTTTACAGACCCCCGAGTTCAGGACAGGTAGAAAGAATGAATAGAACCATTAAAGAGACCATAACGAAATTAAGCTTAGAGACCGGCATAAAAGATTGCACTATGCTCCTGCTTTATGTACTGTTTCATGCAAGAAATACTCAATCTATTTCTTTGTGTAACCTCACACCCTGTGAAATTCTCTATGGTGTCCCTCCTCCAGTAAGGGTCCTACCCCAACTCTAAGACCTAACGATTCCTTCCACACCCCCTTGCTTAACAGACTTAAAGCTCTTGAAAGAACTCAGAGACACCTGTGAAAACAGATGGCCACTGCCTACCAACCTGGGGATGAGGGGACTCTACAGCGATATCAAATAGAGACTTCATCTATGTAAGACGACATCTGGTGTCATCCCTGGAACTCCCCTGAAAAGGACCATACCAGGTGCTACTTATAACACCTACAGGGTAAAGGTAGTCAAAATCACTTCCTGGATCCCTACCTCTCATCTCAAGCCTGTGCCCTGTCCAGACTCTGGCTGGAAACTGGAAAAGACTGGAAACCCTTTCAAATTGTGGATTCGCTGTGTGGATAAGGCTATAGACTCTCCCCTTGACCACCAGTAGTCCTAACCCTCATAAGCCTGTTTAGCAGCGATGTCTGATCACAAATCCTACTGGAAAGGAAGTATGGTCTATCTTGCATACAGCCCGCTTAGGGACCTGGTGGCCATCTCTCCAGCCAGACATTTGTCAGCTGCGTATAGGTCTTCCCTATTGGGATATCCCTAATGAAGAGGATCCCACTAAAATTCCATTAAATTCCTTCCATACCATAGATAATGGAAACAAACATTATTGATGTAGGGACACGCGAGCCAGATGCTGGTTGGCTAGCCTAGATTACTATGTTTGCCCAGTGTACTATCAAAGCCACAAACAGTCAAGGCTGTGTGCTGGAAACGCCAACATCTTCTGTAAGTCATGGGGATGTGAGCATACAGGGACTGCCACATGGAACCCAAACTCCTCATCAAATTCTGTACACAGCATTGGCCATATTACCAATTAGACAACCAAAACTGATGGCCCCCTGAGGGGTCTCTAGATCTTCAAATTCTGTGTGACCTTTTTAACTTCTGCAAGTGCTCAAAAGGGTGAAAGGAGATTCCTCTATGTGGAGGCCTTTTCTCTCCTTTGCTCACATCGTGAACTATGCTTCTCCAATACATGCTCACCCTCAGCCTTCTGCTCTAGACTCTCTGTTGTCACTCCCACATCATCAACTTGATTTCTCCCCTCCAATTACTATATTAAAAACCCAAACCTCCACCGTTTCTCAGACCATTGCCCCCTTGCTGAGGTAGCAGGTACTGAGGTAACCCTCCACTCACTCACTCCTCTCTTCTCCTGTCAGTGCCCACACTAGGTCCCACCAGGTCCTCTTACCAGCTAACCCAAAGCTCAAACCAGCTGAGAAGAGCCCTCAGACCCCTATCCAAGATGTAATGAAAATGGCCTTTAAAGTTGCTTTGTCATCACTGAAAACAGGTTACTAAGAATTTAAAGTCCCTTACAGGCTTTTTGGGATACTCACTCCCATCTCCCTCTCTGTTCTACCCGTTCTACTACTCATGTTTTTGGTGCTAGGAAGATCTCAAAACCCTTTTCCATTATTCTTTTACATCTCTCCTTCCTCATTCTCAGATCCAAAGAGCTGCGCTCAGACCTGCATTTCCCGTCTTCCCCCTCTGTACCAGGCCCACAGGAAAGTCTTAACTGACCTTATCCAGAAGTTTTCACCATGGCTAACTTTAGGACTTTCAGCAAAAGAGTCCCTATAAAAGAGTTCAGTGTAGATAAACTTCCTCTTTTTGTGTTGCCCTGGTCTACCTGGCAACTGGCTGAAAAAAATCAGCACTCCTGAGCTAGACACACCCTTACTAGTTTTTCACAACATATGTGATCAAGGCATCTGGCCTTGAGCTGGGGCTTCATAGAGATGGCTATATTTGTAAGATGGATAAGTTGCAAACTGGGCTCCGTGGAAACAGCTGGCAGAGGGAAAAAAGGGGAAAAAAAAGCTCTCCCACACCCAGGTGTCCTTGAAAATTTAACTTGCCCAGAACTGAGGAAAAATCAGAAACAAAAACTGCTCTTTGTGAACTTCTGCAGACTGTGAACTTCAGAGCCCCTTCCCTTACATGTTGGGTACAAAATTCTGAAACTACCTAAACTTGGGTTTCAGGGGATTAATTGATTACAACAGAAGCAATGCCCTCTGAATCTGGTTGCAACCAAATATGACTGTTTCCTTGTCTTTGGTGCTATCTTAGGTGCCTTGCCTTTTCCGTCCCTACAACAATATAATTCTATATACTTAAACGTTGTTTATGTTTTTATGAAATGGTCAACAGAAGTGATTAATTGTGTAATGGTGCAGATGTTTCCCAGAGTGCTCTATTATGACGCAGGTTCATTTGAAGATCAAATAGAGGGGCATACAACCCGGTTCAGGTGGGAACATATATCTCTCACCTTAGCCATTCTATTATGAATAGGAGTTGCTGCCCGGGTTCGAACAGGAACCACTGCCCTGGTCCATGGGACACAACAAATGACCCAATTAGAAGCAGCAATAGATCAAAACTTAAAGATATTAGAAAATTCCATCACAGCTTTGCAGGAATCTTTTACCTCTCTCTTTGAAGTTTGCTGGGAGCCATCAGCCAAGTAGGTATGACAAATTCCTTGCCAGCTTACTCCCATGCTGTCTAGTGGAAGGACTTCTGAAAGGTGACCTTGCTCAAGGACCAGGGCAGGATCCGTGTTTAGGGTGTTCCCCCTTTAGAATAGGGCGGTTTAGCATAATAGGAGATTAGGGTGTTCCCCCTTTAGAATAGGGCAGTTTAGCATAATAGGAGATTAGGGTGTTCCCCCTTTAGAATAGGGCGTATCCTGCTGCTGAGTTCCTCTTGAGTGCTTAGGGTCAGACAGTATATTTTGGGAGACAGAAGCCCATGCAGAGTGGATTTGGGAGAGAGTGGATTTGGGCAGAGAACGTGGATTCCCCCAGAGCGTGTTTGTAGACGGCCGGTGTGAGTTCGGGAATAAAGAATTGCTGTTTGAATCTACAAGCTGTGTGGAGACTCGTGATTTGTGCCCAGCCAAAGACTGCGGCAGAAGTTGTTTTACAGAAAAGTCGAGGGTTGGACCTCCATTTCATGAGAGAAGGGAGCCTTTGTGCTGCATTGAGGAAAGAATGTTTTTTTTTTGTTTTTTTTTTTTTTTTTATGTCGACCATACTGGAGTTGTAACAAACTCTATGAGTAAATTAAAAAGATGCCTTGAAGAGCATCAAAGAGAGATAGAGACCCAAAATTGGTGGTTTGAGTCTTGGTTTACACAGTCCCCCTGGTTAACTACATTTTAATCAACCCTGGCCGGTCCAATAATAATCCTCATTTTATTGCTTACTATAAAACCCTGTTTCTCAACCATGTAATTTCTTTTCTCCAAGCTCAAATTGGACAAGTTAAACTTATGTTAATACCCCACTAGCATACATAAAATGTGACACCCCCCAACAATCACTTTTATGATTAAAAGTAGCCAGAAGAAGAAGTGGGGAATGAAATGTTAATAAAATATGTACTTGTCACTTCCTGTTTTTCTGTACGCTTAACAAAACACTGTTGAAATGTTGAGAAATGTTTCCTAATCTTGTTCCCAGAATGTGCTGTCCCCAACTGCCAAACTGCAGAATGTACTCCCTCACGCGTTTACACACAAACCGCTTACTCGCCCTGACCCATCAATAAACTTCCCTCCCCGCCCTCTCCAAGAAAATTATATAAGCTCTGCTTAAGATGTTCTCAGGGCTCTCTGCTCTATTCAAGTGAGCTCTGAGCCCCAGCATGCTGGACCCCAAATAAACCCTTTCTGTTGCATGAGATAGTCTCTTGGTGGTCTCATCCTCTGACACTCACCCTACATTTACTTGGATGATTGAATGTAGATGAGAACATCCATTCAAAAGTGATAGTCGGTAAAATTACGAAGATAGTCAGTAGGTTTAGGAAGAAGAGTTAGTATAAAATTTGGAACAAAAGTTATTTAGCAATAGGGTTTCGGTTACAGAGTGAATGTAAATGTCAACACAAGTGAAGAGTCAGTCACAATGATGAATTGGAGAAAATATGTTGGAAAGCAGATATCAATACAGACATTACAAAATCAGGCAAAGTATAAAGTCAGTGATAGGATTAGACATTTTCAACAGGGTTGAGTTTGAATATATAATCTTAGGAAGAAACGAATAGGTAGTCATCAATAGGATTGATATTTGAAAGCATTAGGCAAATTGGAAATTGATGATTTTAGTAATCCATGTTCACTTTCCATTTAGGCTTTGGTACAAATAAAAGTTTGACCTTTGAATTTTGTGTCCAGAATATCACTGTGATAAAATGTATATATAGATCGGGTGACATAAGAATTTCTTCCACCATTTTTGGGAGCAATATTTTGAAGACTTATAAATTAGTATTTGGGGTACAAACAGGTGTACCCTGTGTCTATGAATATAGAGATAATGCATGAATAGACCAACTGTGAATAAGTAATATAACTGGTTCCACTTTAAATGGTGGATTGAATTGATATCTGAAAATATGAAAAATCTTATATTGATATACAATCATTCATTTCAACAAGTTATACATCAATGTTAATATTAGGGTTATGGTTTATCATGAAGGGTGTGTGAGTTTTGCTTCAATGTGATTATGAAAATCGAAAATAATGTGTTTGGAAAAAAGAATCTTGAGAAGACCAGTTAAGAAATATGGAAGAATACATGTGTTCTAAAGTAGGAAGTGATTGAAAGTGAAAAAACGCCTATAATTTTGTCATCTTTTTGATGAAATATATATCCTATGATGTGCATAAACTGAAGAAATAGTAATGTACCAGTGTTGAATTAAAATGAAAATCAAAATACACATCATGTTCCATTTGAATCTTCTTGCATTGAGGTTAAACTGGGTCAGTTACTCTAGATATATTAGGATTTGTATGCAACATTCACTGAAGTTAGTTTTCAGTACAAAAAACAAAGAAGTATTTCAGGTGGATGAATATTTCTGAGAATAATATTTAGAAAAGATCATCATAAATCCACATACATGAATATGAATGAATTAAGGGAGTGTATATTAAGATACAAATATTTCATATTTTGAAAAATCTGGAGAATGTGTGTATGTATATATATACACATATATATACATACACACAAACACATTAAAAACTCGCAATATATATGCTATTCGAAATTCATCATGAAATATATATCATTCACAGATCTAAAATATTCATTTTACTGAACATGGATTTATGTATAATGTTGTAAAACTAGGAAGCTCATCCATTGGTTATATTTTCAGTTCCAACGGTGTTTAGGAGGAGTGATCTTCTCTCACAATTTGTATCTGCCAAGTCGTTCACCTCACAAGAATGTAGGTGTGGTACCAGGTAGGATTCTATATGTGTTTATTGCTGTTGCATTGGGAGTTTAGTAATTGCTTCATGGAATCCAAGGAGTTCAACTGGGACACAGTGCTGGAGCGAGTTCTGTCAGGCGTGGTGGGTCAGGGTATGCAGGAGAATGCACCAACCAGGCTTCTATCCCACATTGCTTGCCCCCTTAAACATAGCAACCTGATTGTAAACATTGCCCTGAAACCTCACCATATAACAAGATGCCTTTGCATAGGAGGGTCTGCTGACTGCACCATGTCAGTCACAAGCCATTTGGAAGCCAATGGCAGATCCACATGGCCCCACCACAGATGTTTTTCACACACCTGCCAACCACTACTCTAGGACAACTACTCAGCAGGCTCCAACTTATTTTCATGAAACCCAATCAATCAAGGCACGGTCTGGTACACTCATGATCAGCAACAGAATGTCCAATGGTTCTCCAGTGCCACCTGGTCATGGGAAATTGAAAATTTTCATGGTATTTATCTAGCCATTTTTCAAGGATGAAGTTGGATGCACTGTGGGTTTCAATTCATTCAGGAACCATTAAATGTTGAGGAAGCTCATTTCAATGAAAGTTCTGGAGAATTCTCACAGGCAAGGCTTCCCAAAGAGTGGCCAAAAGGTCACATGAAGCCAGGCCCATTAAGGTCTAAAATGTGATGTCATTGTCTGTTTTGACTCTCAACAATGGCTTCCAAGTCTTTCAGAATAAAATCATGTGATATCCTGGTTGAGATCAGAGTGCCCTGTGGAAAGCTACCCTGGGCCTTGATCTCAGTCTCCAAAGATGACTCTCATGCGTGGCTTCCTCAAATCCCAACACAATTCATGGCAATACTTCTCTGAGGTGAGTTCCAGAACTCAGTCTCTAAGGGGAATCACACCAGAGTTCAAGCCCAGGTGGACCCAGTCATCTCTTCCAACTGCCACACAAATGACCACAATAAAACCGATATTCTCCCACATGGCCCTCATCTTCTTCCATATTGACACTCATCATAACCTCTGGCTGGAGGTGTCCATGAGGGACGCAGCCCAAGACAGTGTCCAAAATAAGCTCCATTGCTCCTCATTTGCCTAAATTCGGGGTGGCCTGGACACCCTTCCTTTGTACCAGGAGTGATCAAAAAGGCCTGCCCGTAATACTGCACCACTTTTCCCATTTGAGGCCTATTGAGTGTCGGTTAAAGATACTTTATGTGAATTGGAGTGATGAGAAAACCTAAGCACCTACGGGATAGCCTCTGAAGGGCTTTGATGAACTCATCTGACCCAAATGATCCCTATTCTCACTTGATGGAATTCAGGAACCTTACAGAGGAAGGCAAGAGACTTCATCCACAATGACAGCTCTTTTTGCCATTTTTGATTTGGATGCACACATGGGATCTTTCTTTAGATCCATCAGGTGCTGAGAATCTAAGTCAAAGAATCACACTGGGCCAAGAGGCTGATTCAGACACAACTCTTTCCAAATCAATTAACGAAAGAGCCAAAGGTGAAGCCTATTTATTTCCATTTGAAAACTATTTTGTTCAGGATTCACAAAGGGGTGGCTTGAGACAAAGACTTCCTGACTCTCAGGGCAAAAGAACAATAGGTAAGCAAATGGCCCAAAGCAGGGTTTCTCCACTGAGACTTTCCTGGTCAACTGATATCTGAGTTTTCTCAGATGCTCGTCATTTCCATCAGCTATCCAGAACATTGCCTTGTCACAGAGCTTGGAGGTTGTACATAACTTAGACACAAAACCATGAGCCTATTCTGGAGAGTGTCCAGAATTCTGGAAGAAAACAGCAAATTAGGAAGGTAGCAGGTATTGCCCATTAATAAGGCAATCCACAGTCCATTCATAAAATGGGCAGGATGAATGCTGGGAAGCTTTCTACTAGACAGGACATATCCATTGATGCATTCTCTTTTCTAATGTCTACAACCACGGACACAGTGTGATACACAGACCCAGAAACACTTGCCTTGTCAAACGACTTACTAAAAACAGTTCACTCCAAACCAAACAAACTGACTTTACTTCCTATTCTCAGAACATGAGACAAAACCACAAACCCACACCCACACTGACAATGACACCTTCTTCCCCCAAATAGGTATGAGACTATCCGGAGTATCCTCCGACTGGTGGGCCATACTATGTTCCCCCAAAATGTCCTGTTCTGTCTCAGATCTGGTCTCCTTGGCCAACTCTGTGAAGTTGTCAGGAACCAGGAGTGAGCCGCTACCTGCTTTTCCAGGAAAAGCCCATCTTCCGAGCTTTCCAGGCATTTGGCCTCCTCACCTTAGGAGGAACCAAGAAAGACTGATTCTGTCCTTGGTAAATCCAAACAAGTGAGACCACTGGGACTGGGACTGGGACTGGATCTGGGTGCCTGGCGTCCTGGATCCCATGTTCAGAGAGTTCCATCAATAAGGAAGTGAGTTGAGGTCACTTTTTTCAGGAACTGAATGAGATCACTGCCTCGGCAACCACTTTGTCCTAAGAGTTTCTTTCAACGGTCCCATGAGATGGAGGCTGCCCCTACTTCCTGTGACACTTTCACAAATTAGAATGGTATATCAACCATAGGGAACCAGGAACAGCTTTCCACACAGTCTTGGTTTGGTCCATATTCTCTACATTAAGATGAGAGAGGCTGATTCAGAATCATCCCTTCATCCTGACCAGGTTGTTTGCGATGGAAGATGACTTTTGCTCTCTCAGGTCTTTCATACCTGCCTACATCTTCTCCAGGGATCATTTCTGCATGGCGCTTTGAGGTTCTCAGCAGATGGAAGATCCACTACATTCCTGTATTGTAAGATCAACACTGTCCCTGCTCTTCTGTAAACATGTTATTAACACAAACAGTGTATGGTTAGTGTTAATAACATGTTCCATTTGGGTTAGGAATTATTCTGCTGCATGAATAATGGTATTGGAAACTTGTGATTATTTTAAGAATATAGAGATGAAATATATGTATGAAAAAAGAAATCTAAGTAAGATTTGAAGCCCAGAAAGGCATTGGGCCCTTGATTGTGATACTTAGCGTTGAATTACATTCTGCACCGATGTCTCAGATAAATCAATACACAATAGCATAAGACCTTGTTACTTGAATGATTGAATGTAGAAGAGAACATCCAGTCAAAAAGGGATACTCGGTAGGATTAAGAAGATAGTTAGTATGTTTAGGAAGAAGAGTGAGTATAGGATTTGGAACAAAAGTTCTTTAGCAATAGGTTATTTATTAGAGTGTGAAAGTAAATGTCAGCACATGTGAAGAGTCAGTCACAATGATGAACTGGGGAATATATGTAGGAAAGCAGATAGCAATAGAGACATTATGAAATCAGGCAAATTATAAAGTGAGGGATAGGATTAGACATTTTCCATTGGGTTGAGTTTGAATATATAATTTTAAGAAGAAACACATGTGTAGTCACCAATAGAATTGACATTTGAGAGCATTAGGGAACCTGGACATGGATGTTTTTAGTAATCCATGTTTTCTTTCCATTTGGGCTTTTATACAATCATAAGTGTGACCTTTGCATTTTGTGTCCAGAATATTTCTGTGATTAAATGTATATGAAGATCAGGTGACATGAGTCCACTTCCACCATTTCAGGGAGCAATATTTTGAAGACGTATAAATTAGTATTGGGGGTACAAAGAGGTGTACACTGTGTCTATGAATATAGAGATAATGCATGAATAGACCATAGTGTGAATAAATAATATAACTGGTTCCACTTTAAATAATGGATAGAATTGATATCTGAAAAGATATAAGAAATCTTATATTGACATACAATCATTCATTCAAACCAGTTATACATCTAATGGTAATATCAGAGTGATAATTAATATGAATGGTATGTGAGTTTTGCTTCCAAAGTGATTATGGAAATCAAAATTAATGTGTTTGGTATGAAATCTCATGAAAAGACCAGTCAAGAAACTTAGAGGAATACATGTGTTCTGAAGCAGGACGTGATTAAAAGTGAAACAAATGCCTTTAAATTTTTGAACTTGTGGATGAAATCATATATCCTATGATGTCCATAAACTGAAAAAATAATAATGTACCAATATTGAATAAAAATGAACTTCAAAATACACATCATGTCCCGTAGGATTCTACTTGCATTGATGTTTAACTGATTCAGTTACTGTAAAAATATTAGGATTTGTAAGCTCCATTCACTGAAGTTAGTTTTCAGTACTAGGAAATAATTATGTATTTCAGGCAGATGAATATTTCTGAGAATTATCTTGTGAAAAGTTGATTATAAACCACATATAGAAACATGAGTGAATTTAAGGAGTGTATAATAAGAAACATATATTTCACATTTTGAAAAATCTGGACAGTATATATATATATATATATATATATATATATATATATATATATATATAGATAGACAGACACACACAGACATTATAATGTAGCAATCTATATGCTAATCGAAATTCACCGTGTAATACATATCATCCACATATCCAAAAATATTCATTTTACTGAACATCGATTTATATATAATGTTGTTCATCTAGGAAATTCACCAATAGGTTTAATTTTCAGTTCCATCATGATTTAGGGGGATTGATATCTTATCAAAATATGTATCTTTCAAAATCAGTGAGCTTACAAAAATGTACTTGTGATACCAGGTAGGATTCTAAATATGCATAAAAAATACATGTGATGAATAGGCTACAGAGAATGGGAGACAGAAATTTACATATGTGTTAACTTTAAAAACTCATTGAGAACTATTACAATGAAAAGTTGACTAGATTTATAACACATACCCTTGATAAAGCAGAAGGGAAGTCCAAGTATGCACCATGCCTCCTATGAACGGCCTGTATTTCTATTCTGTTAGGTTTCTTGTTCTCCATCATATTAGGATTAGTAGTCAGAGTCTAGTAGGTTATGGGTTAATGTCAGGGATTCATTATTTCAAATGGAAAATATGAAAATGAATCTAATGTGTATGCAAATATGTGCTACACAAAAATCATCCCACTCTCATCCAGAACAATGCCTTGACATAACCTTCGCCCCAATTAAGACACAATTAGTGGAGAAGAGTTAGAAAATCTGTGAATACATATGTGGAAATGAAAATGCTCAGGAGTTCACAGCCTTGGAGGCGGTAGAGGAATTTCCAAAAGTATGGGATAGGGTAAATACTCCACAAATATGGAGTTCTGCTGGCCTAATGACTCTTTGAGAAACTGCCTTTGAGGTTGGGCCCTTGTAATATATGTTGTTGTCAAGAGCTTCAGCTTTCTTTGTAGTGAGACAATCAAAGCTGGATCTGCATATATGTGACCTGAAGGACATGGTTTCTTCTTTTCTAGTGAACATGAGGCAGCAGTTCTAAATTCCCTCATTGTAGGTAAACTGTGGCCACTGGGAGCTAAGTGTCTCCTCGTGTGGACTGAGAAGCCATTTGGTCATTCTCCACTTTTCCTGGTGATTCTTACTGCTGCACTGGGAGTTTGGTATTGGCTTCAGTAAATACCATGAGTTCAACGGGGACACAGTGCTGGAGGGAGTACTCTCACGTGTGGTGGGTCAGGGTGTGCAGGAGAACGCCCCAACCAGGCTTCTATTCAACAAAGCTTGCCCCCTTGTCTGTAGCAACCCAATTCTGAACATTGCCCTAAAACCTCTCAATGTAACAAGATGCCTTTACATATAAGGGTCTGCTGGCTGCACCATGTCAGTCAAAAGGCATTTGGAAGCCAATGGCAGATCCATGTGGCCCCATCACAGATGTTTTATCATACACCTGCAAACCACTGCTCTAGGCCCACTACTAAGCAGGTTCCAACGTACTGGCATCTTTGTTCTACACGATTTTCATGAAACCCAGTAAATCAAGGCACTGTCTGGTACACTCATGATCAGCAACAGAACATCCAATGATTCTCCAGTGCCACCTGCTCTTGGGAATTATTCCATGGTATTTATCTAGCCATTTTTTAAGGATGAAGTTGGTGTCACTGTGGATTTCAATTCATTCAGGAACCATTAAATGGTGAGGAAGCTCATTTCAATGAAAGCTCAGGAGAACTCTCACAGGCAAGTCTTCCCAAAGAGTGGCCAAAAGGTCAAATGAAGCCTGGCCCATTGAGGTCTACAATGTGAGTTCCATGTGTTATTTGACTCTCAAGTATGGCTGCCAAGTCTTTCAGAATGAAATCATGTGATATCCTAGCTGAGATTCCCAGTGCTCTGTGGAAAGCCATTCTGGGCCTAAATCTCAGTCTCCAAGGGCAACTCTTCTGCATGGCCTTCTAAAATCCCAACAGAATTCATGGTAATACTTCTCTGAGTTCAGTTCCAAAACTCAGTCTCTAAGGGGAATCACACCATAGTTCAAGCCCAGGTTGATCCAGGAATCTCTTCCTACTGCCACACAACTGACCACAATTAATACCAAAACACTCCCACATGGCCCTCATCTTCTTTTATATAGACACTCATCATAACATCTGGGTTGAGGTTTCCATGAGGGGTGCATACCAAGACAGTGTCCAAAATAATCTCCCTTGCCTCTAATTTGCCTAAAGTCAGGGTGGCCTGCAAACCCTTCCTGTTAACCAGGAATGATCAAATACGCCTGCCATTAATACTGATGTACTTCTCCAAATAATCACACTGGGCCAAGTGGCTGATTCAGACACATCTCTTTACAAAGCAATAAAACAAAGAGCCACAGGTGATGCCTATTCATTTCCATTTGAAAACTCTTTTCTTCAGGATTCACAAAGGGGTGGCCTAAGGCAAAGACCTTCTAGATATTCACAGCACCAGAACCATAGGTAAGCAAAATTCCCAAAGCAGGGTTTCTCCACATAGACTTTACTGGTCACACTGATATCTGAGTTTCCTGAGATGCTCCCATTTCCTTCAGCTCTCCAGTACATGGCCATGTCACAGTATCTTGAACAGAAAACCATGAGCCTATTCCGGAGAGTGCCCAGAATTCAGGAATAAAACAGGAAATTAAGAAGATAGTAATTGCTACCCATCCATAAGGAAAGCTGCAGTCCAATCATAAATTGGGCAGTATGAATTCTGGGAAGCATTATACTAGACAGGACACATTCATTGATGCATTATGTTTTCTAATGTCTACAACTACAAACACAGTGGATACATAGACATAGAAACACTTGCCTTGTCAAACGACTTACTAGAAACAGTCCACTTCAAATCAAACAAACTGCCTTTCCTACCAATTCTCAGAACATGAGGAAAAACAACAAACTCACACCCACAACAACATAGGACTTTCTTCCCCCAAGTAGGTCTTTGACTCTCCGGAATTACCTCTGATTGTTGTACCATACTATGTTCCCCCAAAATGCCCTGTACTGTCTCAGATCTGGACTCCTTGGCAAACTCTTTGAAGTTGTCAGGAGCCAGCTTTGAGCCACTACCTTCTTTCTCAGGAAAGGCCACTCTCCAAAGCTCTCCTGGCATTTGGCCATTCTCAAATCAGTAGGTACCAAGAAAGACTGATTCTGTCCTTGGTAAAACCAAACAAGTGAGCCCAGTGGGACTGGGTCTGGGACTGGTTCTGTGTGCCTGGCTTCTGGGATTCCAAGTTCAGAGTGTTCCAAGACCAAGGAAGTGAGATAGGTCACTTCCGTTCGGAACTGAATGAGGTCACTGGTTTGGCAACCACTTTGTCCTAACAGTTCCTTCAAAGGGTCCCATGAGATGGAGGCTGCCCCTACTTTCTGTGACACTTTCACAACTTAGAACGATATATCAACCATAGGCACCCGGGAACAGCTCTCACACAGACCTGGTTTGGTCCATCTTCTCTACATTAAGAAGAGAGAGGCTGATTCATAAACATCCCTTCATCCTAACCAGGTTGTTTGCCTTACATGATGACTTTTGCCCTCTCAGGTCCTTTATAGCTGCCTTCATCTTCCCCAGGGATAATTTCTGCATGGACCTTTGAGGTTCTCAGCGGGTGGAAGATCCCCTATATTCCTCTATATTAAGACCAACTCTGTCCCTGTTCTTCTATAAAGTTAGATTGAGGGAACAATGTATGGTTAGGGTTAATAACATGTTCTATTTAAGTTAGGAATCATTCTGCTGGATGAATAATGGTATTGGGAACCTGGGATATTTATAAGAATATAGATTTGAAATATAAGTATGAAAACAGAAATCTAGGTAAGATTTTAAGCCCAGAAGCGCATTGGGCCCTTGATTGGAATACTTAGCATTGAATTTCGTTCGAACAGATGTCTCTGATAAATCAATATACAATGGCATATCATCTTGTACCCTGGATGATTGAATGTAGAAGAGTTCATCCAGTCAAAAAGGGATAGTTGTTAGGATTAGGAAGATAGTCGGTCTGTTTCGGAAGAAGAGTGAGTATAGGATTTGGACCAAAAGTTCAATAGCCCTAGGTTTTCGGTTAGAGAGTGAATGTAAATTTCAGCACATGTGGAGAGTCAGTCACAATGATGAACTGGGAAAATTATGTAGGAAATCAGATATCAATACACACATTATGAAATCAGGCAAAGTATAAAGTGAATGATAGGATTAGACATTATCAACAAGGTTGAGTTTCAATATATAATCTTAGGAAGAAACAAATATTTAGTCACCAATATGATTGACATTTGAGAGCATTAGGAAACCTGGACATGGATGTTTTTAGTAATCCAGGATCACTTTCCATCTAGGATTTGCTACAATCAGAAGTGTGACCTTTGCATTTTGTGATCAGAATATTACTCTGATAAAATGTATATGTAGATCAGGTGACATGAGTATTTCTTCTAACATTTTGGGAGCAATATTTTGAAGAGGTATAAATTAGTATTGGGGGTACACAGAGTTGTACCCTGTGTCTATGAATGTTGAAGAAATGAATGAATTGACAATACTGTGAATAAATAATATACTGTTTCCACTTTAAATCATGGATTGAATTGATATCTGAAAATATATAAAAATCTTATATTGATATACAATCATTCATTCCAACGAGTTATACATCTAATGGTAATATTAGGGTTATGTTTTATCATGAAGGGTGTGTGAGTTTAGCTTCAAAAGTTATTATGGAAATGGAAAATAATGTGTTTGGAAAGAAATCTCATGAAAAGATGAGTCAAGAAATATAGAGGAATTCATATGTTCTGAAGCAGGATTTGATTGTAAGTATAAAAAAAGCCTATAAATTTCCTAACTTGTGGATGAAATATATATCCAATGATGTGCAAAAACTGAAAAAATAGTAATGCACCAGTTTTGAATGAAAATGAACGTCAAAATACACATCATATCCCATAGGAATCTACTTGCATTGATGCTAAACTGGCTCAGTTACTGTAGAAATATTATGATTTGTATGCACTATTCACTGAAGTTAGTTTTCAGTACTAGGAAACGAATACGTATTTCAAGTGGATGAATTTTTATGAGAATAATCTTGTGAAATGTTGACTATAAATTTACATATATGAACACGAATGAATTTAGGGAGTGTATAATAAGAAACATATATTTCATATTTTGAAAAATCTTGAGAGTTTATATATATATATAGATAGATAGATATAGATATGTGTGTGTGCATTTATGTATTTATATATATATATATATATATACACACACACACACACACACACACACACACACACACACAGACACTAAAATGTATCAATATGCATGCCAATCGAAATTCACTATGAATCATATATCATCCACAGATCCAAAAATAATCATTTTACTGAACATGGATTTATGTATAATATTGTTCAACTAGGAAGTTCACCCATAGGTTGAAGTTTCAGTTCCAACAGCATTTAGGAGGAGTGATCTCTTCCCACAATTTGTATCTCCCAAGACAGCCAAACTCACAAGGATATACGTGTGATACCAGTTATGTTTCTATATTTGCATATAAAAATACATGTGCTGAACAGGCTGCAGAGAAAGGGAGACAGGAATTCACATATTTGTTAACTTTAAAAACACATGGAGATCAATTTCAATTAAAAATTGACTAGATTTATAACACCTACCCTTTATCATTCAAAAGGAAAGTCCAACTATACACCATGCCTTCTCTGAACTGCTTTCATTTCCATTCTGTTTGGTTATTTTTGTCCATCATTTTAGGATTAGTAGTCAGAGTCTATTAGGGTATGGGTTAATGTCAGGAATTCAGTAATTCGAATGGAAAATAGGAAAATGAATCCAATGTGTATGCAAATATGTGCTACACAAAAATATTCCCACTCTCATCCAGAACATTGCCTTTACATTACCTTTGCCCCAAATAAACACAATTAGAGAAGAAGAGTTAGGAAATCTGTGAATACATATCGGAAATGGAAAATATTCAGGAGTTCACAATCTTGGATGTGGTAGAGGAGTTTCCAAAAGTGAGGGACAGGGTAAACACTCCACAAACATGGAGCTCATTGGGCCTAAAGACTCTTGAGAAACTGCCTCTGAGGTTGGGCACTTGAAATATATGTTGTTGTCAGGAATTTTAGCATCCTTTCTAGTGAGACCAACAAAGCTGGGTCTGATCTCTGTGACCAGGAAGATATGGTTTTTTATTTTCCAATGAACATGAGGAAGCAGTGCTGAATTCTCTCTTTGTAGGTAAACTGTGGCCACTGGGGTCTAAGTGTCTTCCCATGTGGACTGTGAAGCCATTTGATCATCTTCCACTTTTCGAGGTGTTTCTTGCTGCTGCACTGTGAATTTGGTATTTGCTTCAGGAAATACAAGGAGTTCAACAGGTACCAGTGATGGAGGGAGTTCTGTCACATGTGGTGGGTCAAGGTCTGCAGGAAAATGCACCAACCAGGCTTCTACCCCACATAGCTTGCCCGCTTGTCCATAGCAATCTGATTCTGAACATTGCCCGGAAACCTCTCCATATAACAAGATGCTTTTATATAATAGGGTCTGCTGACTTCACCATGTCAGTCTCAAGCCATTTGGAATCCAAGGGCAGATCCACATGGTACCACCACAGATTTTTTATCACATACCTGCACACCACTGCTCTAGGCCCACTACTCAGCAGTCTCCAACTTACAGGGATCTCTTTTCTACACTGTTTTCATGAAACCAAGTAAATCCAAGCACAGTCTGGTACACTCATGACCAGCAACAAGTCATCCAAAGTTTCTCCATTGCCACCTGGTCATTGAAATTTCAAAAAATTCATGGTATGTATTTAGCTATTTTTCAAAGATGAAGTTGGAGGCACTGTGGGTTTCAAATTATTTAGGAAACATTAAATGGTGAGGAAGCTCATTTCAAAGAAATCTCTGGAGAACTCTCACAGGCAAGGCTTCCCAAAGAGTGGCCAATATTTCACATGAATCCAGGCCCATTGAGGTCTAAAATGTGAGGTCTATGTGTGTTTTGACTCTCAATTATGGCTGCCAAGACTTTCAGAATAAAATCACGTGAAATCCTGGCTGAGATTCCCAGTGCTCTGTGGAAGCCACCTTGGCCAGGATCTCAGTTTTCAGGATGACTCTCATGTGTTGCCTCCTAAAATTCCAACACAATTCATGGCAATACTTCTCTGAGGACAGTTCCAGAATTCAGTCTCTAATAACACCAGAGTTCAAGCCCAGGTGAACTAAGTCATCTCTTCCAACCGCCACACAAACGACCAGAATTAAAACCAAAACACTCCCACATGGCCCTCAACATTCTCCATATAGACACTTATCATAACCTCTGGCTGGAAATTTCCATGAGGGGCACAGACAAAGACAGTATCCAAATAAGTTCCCTTGCCCCTCATTTGCCTAAAGTCAGGGTGGCCTGGACACCCTTCCTGAGAACCAAGAGTGATTAAATAGGCCTGCACTTAATACTGCTCTGCATCTCCAATTTGGGGCCTACTTACTTTCAGGTATAGATTCTTTATGTGATTTGGAGTCATGAGAAAAGCCAAGCACCTCTGGGCTAGTCTCTGCAGGGTTTGAAGAACTCATTTGACCCAAAAGATCCCTATTCTCACTTGATGGATTTCAGGAACCTAACAGAGGAAAGCAAAAGACTTAATCCACAATGACTCCTCATTTGGCCATTTTGGTTTTGGATGCACACATGGTATCTTTCTTTAGATCCATCAGGTGCTAAGAATCTAAGCCACAGCATCACACAGGGTCATGAGGCTGATTCAGACACATCCCTTTCCAAAGCAATCAAGCAAAGAGCCACAGGTGATGCCCATTCATTTGCATTTGAAGACTCTTTTCTTCAGGCTTCACAAAGGAGTAGTCTGAGGCAAAAAGCTTTCTGAAATTCAGGGCAACAGAACAATAGGTAAGCAAATGGCCCAAAGCAGGATTTCTCCACTGAGACTTTCCTGGTCACACTGATATCTGAGTTTTCTGAGATGCTCGCCATTCCCTTTAGCTATCCAGTACATGGCCATGCCACAGAGCTTGGAGGTGGTATATATATTGGACACATAACCATGAGCCTATTTTGGAGAGTGGAGTGAATTCAGGAACAAAATAGAAACTTAGGAAGATAGTAGGTGTTGCCCATTCATAAGGCAAGCCGCAGTCCATTCATAAATTGGCAGGATGAATGTTGGGAAGATTTCTACTAGACAGGAGTCATCCATTGATGCATTCTCTTTTCTGATGTCTAGAACCACGGACACAGTGGGATACACAGACTTAGAAACACTCGCCTTTTCATAAGACTTATTAGAAACAATTCACTTCAAACCAAAAAACCGCCTTTATTACCTATTCTCAGAACATGAGAATAAACCACAAACCAACAGCCACATCCACAAAGACAATTTCTTCCCCCAAGTCAGTCTGAGAGTATCCATAGTGTCCTCTGATTGGTGGGCCATACTATGTTACCCCGAAATGTCCTGTCCTGTCTCAGATCTGGTCTCCTTGGTCAACACTGTGAAGTTCTCAGGAGCCAGCGGTGATCCACTAACTGCTTTCTCAGGAAAGGCCACTCTTCAGAGCTTTCCTGGCATTTGGGCATCCTCACCTCCGTAGGTACCAAGAAAGACTGACTCTGTCCTTGGTAAATCCGAACAATTGAGACCACTTGGACTGGGACTGGGACTGAAACAGGATTTGGGTGCCTAGCTTCCTGGATCTCAAGTTCAGAGTGTTCCATCACAAAGGATGTTAGGTGAGGTCACTTCCTTCATGATCTGAATGAGGTCACTGCCTTGGCAACCACTTTGTTCTAACAGTTGCTTCAAAGTGTCCCATGAAATGGAGGCTGCCCCTACATCCTGTGACACTTTCAAAAGTTCGAATGGTATATCAACCATAGGCACCCGGGAAGTGCTCTCCACACTGGCCTGGTTTGGTCCTTCTTCTCCATATTAAGAAGAGAGAGGCTGATTCAGACACATCCCTTCATCCTGACCAGGTTGTTTTCAATGGAAGATGACTTTTGCTCTCTCAGTTCCTACATATGTGCCTACAACTTCTCCAGAGATCATTTTGCGTGGACCTTTGAGTTTCTCAGCAGTTGGAAGAAACCGTACATTCCTGTATTTTAAGATCAACTCTGTCCCTGCTCTTCTGTAAAGTTAGATTGAGGGAAGAGTGTATGGTTAGGGTTAATAACAGTTTCGATTGGGGTTAGGAATCATTCTGCTGAATGAATAATGGTATGGCGAACCTTCGATATTTTCAAGAATATATAGGTAAAATATAAGTACGAAAACAGAAATAAAGGTAATATTTGAAGCCCAGAAGGGCATTGGGTCTTTGATTGCAATATTTAGCTTTGATTTATTTTCTGCACAGATGTCTCAGATAAATCAATATACAAAGGCATAGGACCTTGTACTTTGAATGATTGATTGTCAAAAAGAACTTCCAGTCAAAAATGGATAGTCGGGGGGCTGGGGATGTGGCTCAAGTGGTAGCGCGCTCGCCTGGCATGCGTGCGGCCCGAGTTCGATCCTCAGCACCACGTACAAACAAAGATGTTGTGTCTGCCAAGTACTAAAAAAACTAAATGTTAAAAAATTCTCTCTCTCTCTCCCTCTCTCTCTAACTCTTTCTTTAAGAAAAAAAATTAAAAAAAGCATAGTCGGTAGGATTAGGACGATAGTTGGTAAGTTTAGAACGGAGAGTAAGTATAGGATTTGCACCAAAAGTTCTTTAGCTATGGGGTTTCGGGTATAGAGTGAATGTAAATGTCAGCACTTGTGAAGAGTCAGTCACAATGATGTACTGGGGAAAATATGTAGGAAAGCAGATTTCAATAGAGACATTAGGAAATCTGGCAAAGTATATTCGGTAATGAAAATTTAGTAAAATAGGTAAATGTCGCTTGCTGTTTTTCTGTATGCTTAACAAAACACTATTGAAATCTTGAGAACTGTTTGCTAATCTTGTTCCCAGAATGTGCTGTCCCCAACTGCCAACCTACAGAATGTACTCATTCACCCGGTTGCACGCAAACTGCTCACTCGCCCAGACCAAACAATAAAGTTCCCTCTCTGCCCTCTCCAAGGAAAGTATATAAGCTCTGCTTAAGCTGTTCTCAGGGCTCTCTGCTCTATTCAAGTGAGCTCTGAGCCCCAACATGCTGAATCCCCAATAAACCCTTTGCTTTTGCATGAGACAGTCTCTTGATGGGCTCTTCACCCGATGCTCGCCTGACCTTTACATATGGAGGTTCCACTGAGATCCGGCAGCGGCAAACGAGAGACCCCAACAGGCTCCTCTTGGGGTATGTATGGTGCCTCTTTCTGGTTTCAGGTTTCAGGTTAGGGCTTCACAAAATGGCTGTCAATGAAGAGTGTGAGCTCTCTCCGACGGTGGCTGACATACGTGTCACAGAGCCACAGGCCACATCCCTGGGGGATGCTCCAGAGTATTCGGGAAATCGAGGAGCAATAGTCTCCTCAATTCAGTGATATTTTGTTTCAGATTCAGTATCGCCAGCCCATCGGGTTGGGCCAGATACTTAGTCCTGGTCTCAGTGTTCGAAGTTCCATTGTCTGTCTTTATTTTCTTGTCTTGTCTGTGTCGCGTGTCGTTGCTTTTACTGTTTGTGTATCTTTCATTATGGGACAGAGCACTTCAATGCCTGTGTCCCTAACCCTCGATCACTGGACCAAAGTACCCTTAAGGGCTCAGAATCTTTCTTTTTCAGTAAAATTCTGGACCTGACAGACTCTCTGTGCCTCAGAATGGCCCACCTTTGTATTCGGATGGCCCCTAGAAGGATCTTTCTACTTCCCACTAATTTAAAAAGTCAGACGATATTGTCTTTCAGCCAGGGCAACATAGCCATCTGGATCAACAGCCATATATCTTAACTTGGCAGGACCTCTGCAAATCTCCTTCATGGGTGAAGCATTTCCTTGCCCCTACCCCCACTCCTACTGCTTCCCCCATGATCTCTCAAACCCTCTGCTCCTCCTCCTCCTCCAACCTCTGTTCTCCCTGAGACACAAGATTTGACTCTACTGGACTCTCGTCCCCCTCCTTATCTCCTGCCCACGTCCCCCAAAGACCAACACCCTCTAAGTGATTCCCCTGCTGCTGACTCAACCTCTCCACCATTGGAGAAAGCTAAGCCAGCCCAGCGCCCTCCAGATAATTTCCCCGCGGCACACACAGCCCCTCCTCTTCTGGAGGAAGCTAGCCCGGCTAAAGGTACTCACCAGCGGTGAATGATTGAAAAACCTGGAACTCGAATGATGCTCCCCCTCCATCCCTAGGGGCCAATGATTGACAACGGCCTTGGGGGAAAAATGCAAGCCTACCAGTATTTACCTTTCTCCTCTTCAGACCAATATAACTGGAAAAATAAAAATCCCCGTTTTACCGAGGACCCCAACCGGCTCCTAGGTGTGGTTGAGTCATTGATGTTTTCACACCAGCCTACTTGGGATGACTGCCAACAACACCTAGGGTTGTCTCTTCATGACAGAGAAACAAAAGAGAATCCTCCTGGATGCTAGAAAAAAATATCCTCTGACCAGATGTGTAACCGACAAAACTTCCCAACATATTTAACCCGGCTTTCCCTTGAATCGACGAAACTGGGACCCCAACACCTTTGAAGGTAGGGAGCATCTGTCCACTTATCACTGGGCTCTAATTGTGGGTATCTTAGTGGCCGCTAGGCGACTTACAAATTTTGCCAAGTTAAGAGAGATTATTCAAGGGCCTGATGAATCTCCCTCTATGTTTTTAGAGAGAATTATGGAGGCATATAAGAGATATACTCTTTCGATCCTCAGGCAGAGGATCAAAAGTCATCTGTCAAGATGGCCTTTATGGGCAAGCTGCCCTGGATATTAAAAGAAAGTTACAATGCTTAGATGGATTACAAGATATGACTTTGAGAGATTTAGTCAGAGTAGCCGAGAAGGTATACTATAAGAAAGAAAGTGAGGAAGAGTAGGGAGCAAAGGAAGGATAAAAGAAACAAAAGACAGACTAAGGCATTGACTAAGGTCCTGGTCACAACAACAAATAGGCCAGAAATAAGAAACATGGAGACAGGAAGGGATACCGGGGCCCAGACTAGAGGCCACCCCTGGCCTCAATTTAATGTGCCTACTGTAAAGAAAAAGGACACTGCTTCAAAGAGTGCCATTGAAAGAGACAGCCACTCTAGCCAGCCATTCTGACTCTGGAGGATGACTAAGAATGTTGGGTCTCAGATCCCCTCCGAGAGCTCAGGGTAAATTTTGAAGTGGAGGGGACCCTAGCAAACTTTGAAGTGGATACAGGGGCAATATACTCTGCCCTTATGGCCCCATTGGTCTCTCTATCAAATAAAAAGGTCTCTAATTCAAGGGGCTAATGGCAGAAAATATCGGGTTTGGACAACTAAGAGGACCATGGACCAGGGGAAAGGAAAAATCCATCACTCGTTCTTAGTAATCCCAGAATGCCCGGCCCCATTGATGGGCAGAGATCTGCTCACCAAGCTCCGGGCCAAAATAACTTTTAACCCTGAAGGCCCACAAGTGGAATTTCTAAATCCTTCAATAAAAACTCCTATAGTCACGGCTCTAAATATGTCAGTAGAAAATGTATATCAACTCACTCACCTTGGTTCAAAGAAATTGCATTCATTCCTGAAGGATGAAGAACAGAGTTTTTTACTAACCGACTCAAAGCAAAAGGAAATAACTGAATGGGTAACAAAAGTCTGTCAGGTCTGTCATGGTTAATGCTTACCCTTCCAAGCTTCCTGCAAAAAAGCACCTACGAGGAACCAGACCAGGACAATTCTGGGAAGTGGACTTTACTAAAATTAAGCCAGCAAGGTTTGAAATTAAATATCGCCTAGTCTTTGTAGATATATTTTGAGGATGGATTGAAGCCTTTTCCAGGAAAAAAGAAAAAAAACGAAACAGCGCAAATGGTTGTCAAGAAGATCCTGAAAGATATTTTTACAAGATACGGCCTGCCTAAAGTAATAAGGTCTGATAATGGACTGGCGTTTGTAGCCCAAGTAAGTCAGGGGTTAGGCAAGACCCTGGGGATTAATTAAAAGTTACATTGTGCTTATAAACCACCGAGTTCAGGACAGGTAGAAAGAATGAATAGAACCATTAAAGAGACCATAACGAAATTAAGCTTAGAAACCTGCATAATAGATTGTACTATGCTCCTTCCTTATGCACTATTTCATGGAAGAAACACTCCCTCTGTTTCTTTGTGTAACCTTACCCCCTATGAAATTGTCCATGGTTCCCCTCCTTCAGTAAGGGACCTAACCCCAACTCTAAGACCTAACGATTCCTTCCACACCCCATTGCTTGACTGAATTAAAGCTCTTGAAAGAACTCAGGGATACCTGTGAAAACAGATGGCCAATGCCTATCAACCTGGGGACGAATGGACTCTACATCAATATCAAGTAAGAGACTTCATCTACATAAGTCGACATCAGGTGTCATCCCTGAAACCCCACTGGAAATGACGATACAAGGTGCTACTTATAACACCTACAGCGGTAAAGGAAGACAGAATCACTTCCTGGATCCATACCTCTCATCTCAAGCCTGCGCCCTGCCAGACTCTGGCTGGAAAATGGAAAAGATTGGTAAAACTTTCAAATTGTGTATTTACCCTGTGTCTAAGGCTATAGACTCTTCCCTTGACCACCAGTAGTCCTAAACCTATTAAACCCATTCAGCAGCGATGGCTGATCACAAATCCTACTGGTAAAGAAGTATGATCTATCTCGCATGCAGCCCACTTAGGGACTTGGTGGACATCTATCCACCCAGACATTTGTCAGCTGGCTATAGGTCTTTCCTATTGGGATATACCTGATGAAGAGGATCCCACTAAATTTCCATTAAATCCATTCTGCACCATTGATAATGGAAACAATCATTATGGATGTAGGGATACGCGAGCCAGATGCAGGTTGGCTAGCCTAGATTACTATGTTTGCCCGGTGGACTACCAAAGCCACAAACAGTCACGGTTGTGTGGGGGGAATGCCGACTTCTTCTGTATGTCTAGGGATGTGATCATACAGGCAGTGCATGATGGAACCCAAACTCCTCATCAAATTCTGTACACAGCATTGGCCCTATTACCAATTAGATCACCCAAACTGTTGGCCCCTAGAGGGGTCTCCAGATCCTCAAATTCTGCATGACCTTTTTAACTTCTGAATGTCCTCAAAAGGGTGAAAGGAGATTTCCCTATGTGGAGGCCTTTTCCCTCCTTCGCTCACATCCTAAACTATGCTTCTCCAATAGGTCCTCACACTCAGCCTTCCGCTCCAGACTCTCTGCTGTCACTCTCACCTCAGCAACATGATTTCTCCCCTCCAATTACTAGATCAAAAACCCAAACCTCCGCCGGATCTCAGACCATTTCCCCCTTTCTGAGGTAGCAGGTACTGAGGTAACCCTCCACCGAATCACTCCTCTCTTCTCCAGTCAGTGCCCACACCGGGTCCCACCAGTTCCTCTTAACAGCTAACCCAAAGCTCAAACCAGCTGAGGAGAACCCTCAGACCCCTATCCAAGATGTAGTGAAAATGGCCTTTAAAGTTTCTTTGTCATTAGTGAAAACAGGTTACTAAGAATTTAAAGTCCCTCACAGGCTTTTAGGGATACTAACTCCTATCTTCTCCTATGTTCTACCTGTTCTACTGCTCACCTTTTTGTTGCTAGGAAAATCACAAACACCTTTGTCAGTATTCTTTCACATCTCTGCTACCTCATTCTCAGATCCACGGAGCTGCTCACAGCCATGCCTTCCCCATCTCCCCCCTCTGTTCCAGGCCCACAGAAAAACATTAATTGACCTTCTACGGAAGTCTTCAGCATGGCTGACTTTAGGACTTTCAGGAAAAGAGTCCCCATGAAAGACTTCAAAGTAGATAAACTTCCTCTTTCCATGTTGCCCTGTTGTACTTGGTCACTGGCTAAAAATATCAGCACTCCTAAGTTAGACACCCCCTTACTAGTTTTTCACAAAATATGTGAACAAGGCCTTTGGCATTGATCTGGGGCTTCACAGAGATGGCTACATTTCAAAGATAAAGAAGTTACCAACTGGGCTCCATGGTAACAGCTGGAAGGGGGAAAAATAAAGGGAAAAAAAAGCTCTGCTTCACCCAGGTGTCCTTGAAAAGTTAACTTGCCCAGAACAGAGGAATAAAACAGAAAAAAATCTGCTTTTTGTGAACTTCTGCAGGCTGTGAACTTCTGCGCCCCTTCCCTTATATGTTGGGTACAAAATTCTGAAACTACCTAAACGTGAGTTTCAGGGAATTAATTGATTATAACAGAAGTAATGCCCTCTGAATCCGGTTGCTAATAAAATGGAAAGTTTCCCTGTTTTTGGTAGTATCTTAGGTGCCGTGCCTTGTCCGTCTCTACAACAGTATAATTCTATAGACTTAAACATTGTTTATGTTTTCAAGAAATTGTCAAGACGATGTGATTAAATGTGTAAAGGTGCAGATGTTTCCCAGAGTGCTTTATCATAATGCAGGTTCATTTGAAGTTCAAATAGGGGGGCATAAAACTCGGTTCCACTGAGAACATATATCCATCACTTTAGCCATCCTATTAGAAATAGGAGTTGCTGCAGGCGTGAGCACAAGAACCACTGCCTTGGTCCATGGGATACAACAAATGACACAATTAGAAGCAGCAATAGACCAAAACTTAAAGATATTAGAATCCTCCATCTTGGCTTTGCAGGAATCTTTAACCTCTGTCTCTGAAGTTATTTTACAGAAAAGGCGAGGGTTGAACCTCCTCTTCATGAAAGAAGGGGGCCTTTGTTCTGCATTGATGGAGAATGTTGTGTTTTTGCCGACCATACTGGAGTTGTAAAAAAATCTAGGAGTAAATTAAATAGATGCCTTGAAGAGTGTCAATGAGAGAGAGAGGCCCAAAAAGTGTGGTTTGAGTCTTGGTTCACACAGTCCCCCTGGTTAACTACGCATTTATCAACCCTGGACAGTTCAATAATAATCCTCATATTATTGCTAACTATAAAACCCTGTTTGCTCAACCGTGTAATTTCTTTTTTCCAAGCTCAAATTGGATGAGTTAAACTTATGGTAATACCCCACTAGCAAACATAGAATGTGACACCCCGCAATGATCACTTTTATGATTAAAAGTAGCCAGAAGAAGAAGTGGGGAATGAAAGGTTAATTGAATAGGCACTTTTCACTTCCTTTTTTCCTGTATGCTTAACAAAACACTGTTGAAATCTTGAGAAATGTTTGCTAATCTTGTTCCCAGAATGTGCTGTCCCCAACTGACTAACTGCAGAATGTGCTCCCTCACTGGGTTGCATGCAAACTGACCACTCGCCCTGACCTATCAATAAACTTCCCTCCCTGCCGTCACCAAGGAAAGTGTATAAGCTCTGCTTAAGCTGTTCTAAGGGCTCTCTACTCTATTCAAGTGAGCTCTGAGCATCAGCATGCTGGACCCCCAATAAACACTGCGCTGTTGCATGAGATAGTCTCTTGGTGGTCTCTTCTTTCGACCTCATCCGACCTTTACTTGGATAATTAAATGTAGAAGAGAACATCCATTCAAAAAGGGATAGTCGGTAGGATTAGGAATATAGTTGGTAGGTTTAGGAAGAAGACTGTGTATAGGATTTGGAACAAAAGTTCCTTAGCAATAGGGTTTCGGTTAGAGAGTGAATGTAAATGTCAGCACATGTGAAGAGTCAGTCACAATGATGAACTGGAGAAAATATGTAGGAAATCAGATATCAATACACACATTATGAAATCAGGCAAAGTATAAAGTGAATGATAGGATTAGACATTAACAACAAGGTTGAGTTTCAATGTATTCTCTTAGGAAGAAACAAATATGTAGTAGTCAGCAATATGATTGACATTTGAGAGCATTAGGCAACCTGGACATGGATGTTTTTAGTAATCCAGGATCACTTTCCATTTAGGATTTGCTACAATCATAAGTTTGACCTTTGCATTTTGTGATCAGAATATTACAGTGATAAAATGTATATGTAGATCAGGTGACATGAGTATTTTTTCTAACATTTCTGGGAGCAATATTTTGAAGACGTATAAATTAGTGTTGGGGGTACACAGAGTTGTACCCTGTGTCTATGAATATAGAAGTAATGCATGAATTGACAATACTGTGAATAAATAATATAACTGTTTCCACTTTAAATCATGGATTGAATTGATATCTGAAAATATATAAGAAATCTTATATTGATATACAATCATTCATTCCAACGAGTTATGCATCTAATGGTAATATTAGGGTTACGTTTTATCATGAAAGGTGTGTGAGTTTAGCTTCAAAAGTGATTATGGAAATGGAAAATTATGTGTTTGGAAAGAAGTCTCATGAAAAGACGAATCAAGAAACCTAGAGGAATACATGTGTTCTGAAGCAGGAAGTGATTGTAAGTATAAAAAAACGTATAAATTTCCTAACTTGTGGATGAAATATATATCCTATGATGTGCAAAAACTGAAAAAAATAGTAATGTACCAGTGTTGAAAGAAAATGAATGTCAAAATACATATCATGTCCCATAGGAATCTACTTGCATTGATGTTAAACTGGGTCAGTTACTGTAGAAACATTAGGATTTGAAAGGACCATTTACTAAAGTTAGTTTTCAGTACTAGGAATCAAATATATATTTCAGGTGGATGAATATATCTGAGCATAATCTTGTGAACATTTTATTATAAATCCACATTCATGACATGAATGAATTTAGGGAGTGTATATAAGACACATATATTTCATATTTTGAAAAATCAGGAGGGTGTAAAATATATATATATATATATATATATATATATATATATATATATATATATATCACAGATACATTAAAAAGTAGCAATATATAAATATATATGGGTATCAAAATTTATCTTGAAATATATATCATCCACAGATTAAAAAGTATTCATTTTAGTGAACATGGATTTATGTATAATGTTGTTCAACTAGGAACCTCACCCATAGGTGGAATTTTAAGATCCAAAAGCGTTTAGGAGTAGTGATCTCTTCTCACAATTTGTATCTGCAAAGTTAGCCACCTCACAAAAATGTACGTGTGATACCAGGTAGGATTCTATATGTGCATATAAAAATACATGTGCTGAATTGGCTCCAGAGAAATGGAGACAGAAATTCAGAAATAAGTTAACATTAAAAAGAATGGAGAACTATTTCAATTAACAATTGACTATATTTTTAACACCTACCATTTATCATGCAAATAACAAGTCCAACTATACACCATGCCTCCTCTGAACTGCTTGTGTTTCTATAATGTTTCGGTTACTTTCCTCCATTATATTAGGATTAGTAATCAGAGTCTAGTAGGGTGTGAGTTAGTGTCAGGGAATCAGTATATTGAATGGAAAATAGAAAAATGAATGCAATGTGTATGCAAATATGTGGTACACAAAAATCTTCCCACTCTCATCAAGAACAACACCTAGATATCACCTACGCCCCAAGTAACACACAATTAGAGGAGAAGAGTTAGAAAATCCATGACTACATATCTGGAATGGAATACGATCAGGAGTTCACAACCTTGGAAGTGGTAGAGGAGTTTCCAAAAGTAAGGGACAGGGTAAACACTCCACAAACATGAACCTCTGCCTGCCTAAAGACTTCTTGAGAAACTGTCTCTGAGGTTGGGCACTTAAAACATATGTTGTTGTCAGGAGCTTTAGCTTCCTTTCTAGGGAGACCATCAAAGCTGGGTCTTCATCTCTGTGACCTTGTGGATATGGTTTCTTATTTTCCAATGAACATGAGGCAGCAGTGCTGAATTCTGTCTTTGTAGGTAAACTGTGGCCACGGGGGGCTAAGTGTATCCACATGTTGGCTGTGTATCCATTTGGTCATCCTCCAAATTTCGTCGTGATTCTTGGTGCTGCACTGGGAATTTAATATTTGCTTCATGGAATACAAGGAGCTCAACTGGAACACAGTGCTGGAGGGAGTTCTGTCATGTGTGGTGGGTCAGGGTCAGCAGGAGAATGCACCAACCAGGTTTCTATCTCACACAGTTTGCCCCCTTGACCATAATAACCTGATTGTTAAGATTTCCCTTAAACCTCTACTTATAAAAAGATGCCTTTACATATAAGGGTCTGCTGGATGCACCATGTCAGCCACAAGCCATATGGAAGTCAAAGGCAGATCCACAAGGCCCCACGACAGAAGTTTTATCACAAAACTGCACATCTCTGCTGTAGGCCCACTAATCAGCAGGCTTGAACTTACTGGCATCTCTGTTCTACACCATTTTCATGAAACCCAGTCAATCAAGAAACTGTCTGATACACTCATCGTCAGCAACAGTATATCCAAAGGTTCTCCTGTGCAACCTGGTCAAGGGAATTTTAAGAATTTCATGGTATTTATCTAGCCATTATTCAAGCATGAGGTTGGAGGCACTGTGGGTTTCAATTTTTTCAGGAAACATTAAATGGTGAGGAAGCTCATTTCAATGAAACCTCTGGAAAACTCTCACAGGCAAGTCTTCC